>NW_027509198.1:1425000-1512500 GCF_051911475.1 Siphateles boraxobius | reverse complement strand
TCCACGTCATCAGTGATGTACACTTCCACATCATCAGTGATGTACACTTCCACGTCATCAGTGATGTACACTTCCACGTCATCAGTGATGTACACTTCCACGTCATCAGTGATGTACACTTCCACGTCATCAGTGATGTACACTTCCACGTCATCAGTGATGTACACTTCCACGTCATCAGTGATGTACACTTCCACATCATCAGTGATGTACACTTCATCATCATCAGTGATGTACACTTCCACATCATCAGTGATGTACACTTCCACATCATCAGTGATGTACACTTCCACATCTAATGATGCCTTCAAATGCAGGGTTTCAGAAAAGATTAATCGTTTAAAGTTATAACTAACATAAGATCAAGCGATCAGGGCAGATCTGAAGATACAGTCAAACCTGAATATATTCAGACACCAACATTTCTCACATTATCACAGTTTATTCGCTATAGTTTAGAAAATGGTAATAAAATATGACAACAACTCGGAGTTATTAAATCAGTTGATATTTCACTGGCTTTGTCCATCCTTCTGTTAGACTGTCTCACACATGAATTATGTTGAATATCTGTCAGCTGTTAAATTTAACTACACAATTAGATAATACCAGTTTAGCTCAACCAATCACCAAGCAATGCTTCATGTTGTTCAGTCTGTGCTTTAAAAAGGTGCATTAGCAATTAAAGAAAAAACACTTCAGAAAAACATGATCAGCTCAAAGTGTCCGAATCATTTTTGGTCCCAAATTTGTATAAATATTACTGGTAGTCACTGTATGAAGATTTTTTGGGTATAATACGTCACAGTTTACTTTATTCTACTCTCCTCACTTACATAAATGAACTATAGTGTCCTGCACACACTAGTAAAAACATATCAGAAATGATATCTGGTGTGGGAATGATGTTTGTTTGATTGTAGTTGTTGGTCAGTCATTGGTTTGTGTGTAGAAATCCAGTTTAGATTTAGATTTCTCTACCCGATCCTGGTTTCTCTCCGTCAGCGGTTTCCCAGCACTCTTTATTCATCATGTCCTGTGATTCTCAGATTATAGTTTTGCTTCATCAGCAGAGGAAGAGGGAGTGTGACTTCCCTTCATTTTTATTGCTTGTGTTTGTATATATTCCTCAGGGTAAATTACTCTTGCATTATAAAGATAAACACAAATGATAAATGACCAAACATCCTGAAGCTGCAGATAAAAACATAATCCATAAGTGTACATGATATCTGTGTATCGAGCTCATCTCTGGGGAGTGTGTGTGTGTGTGTGTGTGTGTGTGTGTGTGTGTGTGTGTGTGTGTGTGTGTGTGTGTGTGTGTGTGTGTGTGTGTGTGTGTGTGTGTGTGTGTGTGTGTGTGTGTGTGTGTGTGTGTGTGTGTGTGTGTGTGTGTGTCTTTAAGCTTTGATCATAAAGGGGAAACAGAACAACTGCTGAAGTCCCTCTAAACCTGCCGGGTCACTCTGACTAGAACAACTGCCTCTCTCCGTCTCTCTCTCTCTCTCACACACACACACACACACACACACACACACACACACACACACACACACACACACACACACACACACACACACACACACACACACACTCACACTCACACTCACACTCACACTCACACTCACACTCACACTCACACACCATAACACAAAAACACACTCACACTCACACACCATAACACAAAAACACACACACACTCTCTCTCTCTCCATCACTCTCTCACACACACACACACACACTCTCTCTCCATCAATCTCACACACACACACACTCTCTCTCCATCACTCTCACACACACACACACTCTCTCCCCACCACTCACACACACACACACACACTCTCTCCATCACACACACTCAGACTCTCTCTCTATATCACACACATTCTCCATCACACACACAAACACACACACAACCACACACAGACTCACTCTCCATCACACACTCGCAATCACGCTCTCAAACACACACCCACACACCCCCTCTCACTCACACACACACATACCGTTATATTACGGTTCAGCAGAAAGCCACTGATAACAGGATCACAGTAAACTGAACTCAGACCCGCTGCATCGGCAGTGGTATAAGTATATATATATATATATACAGTTTTGCATTTCTATGGTTTCAGTCAACTGTGTGTGTGTACGTGTGTGTGTGTGTGTGTGTGTGTGTGTGTGTGTGTGGGATCTAATGTACTGGCTTTACCAGGGAAAAACAACATTATCCCTTAATGAGGCAAGTATATTTAGTCCATATTTAGTCACTTCCGCACACATTCAAAATGCCCTCCCCCTGCCTCCATTTGGAGTTCTAGAGTCATGTGGTTTTCTCACAGCCAATCAGGGGAGATCAAGCTATCTGACAGATATTGACATCAAGGAATCTGACCAATCAGCAGTGGCCTGGAGCAGCTCAAACACAGCCATCTTGCAGAAATCATAAATATTGCTTTTTTGAACCTGCCTTCTCGCACAGCTATAGTAATAAAATCATAACTAAACATGGTAAGTTGATGTAACTCACAAATTATTTGGTTGAATAGTTGTGTTAAAGATTAAGATTGTTGTTATTTGCATAGCATTTGTAAAAATTAGCTTAATGTTTGGCTGAAAACTAAATGCACCATATTTGATCATATGCCCCGTTTACCTAAGACTAGCAAGTGTCCATTTTTAGACATATGCCTTATGAATGTGTGTTTTTTTTAATTATAGTTAAACGGCATACACAGGTGCTTATTGTCAGTGTGAGGCCTAGTTCTGTGTGAATTGATTTTAATTACTGAAAATTGGTTTGTGATAAAACACAATTATGAGCAAATATAAGCTCATGACCATTAGGGGTGTCGAAATTAATCATTTCTACGATGCATCGCGATGCAGACGAGGACGATTCGGTTATCGGTTCAGTAATAGACCATAACCGGTTATAATGTACTGACGCTTTTCTGACGTCTTTTGTCACGTATGTGCTTTGTCGTGATACCATACACTGGCAGAGGGAGGCGAGATGTGTGCGCATGTGTTACGCCTGGCAGAGCCGGACTGCTTTAGAGTAAGAGAATGAGCTTCAAAGTCACCCGAATCCGCAGCCAAAACAAATAACCCACCCGCCTCAATATTGTTCTCTGATTTAAGTATTCGCTGCCAGCCGATGGTGAAATTACAATTATTCTGTGTTGTTACGGGTGATTATAAATGATCGTCATCTTCAACAGTGAACTCTCGACGGTTGATGCGCGCGCCTCTAATGGTGACATATACACTGATGAATGAGCGCTGCTTTTAAATAAACATTTCTTTAAAACAAAATTGATTTAATAAAATGTTATCTTTTAGTTCTTAATGGCATAAACAGGCCTTTGAAATTCAAACTGGAATGTCACTGTTTCTGTCACTGCGACTTCCCGAACAGACGAACACGCACGCACGCGCACGGATCACTTTTAAAGTAAATTTGAAAATTGAGGATGCGGTGCATCGAAATGCATTGTGATACCAAATTGATCTGAATCGATGACATGATAATCGTAACCGAACCGAACCGTGAGACCAGTGTAGGTTCACAGCCCTAATGACCATAGGTTAGAGTAGGAACGTAGATCGACTGGAAAATCGTGAGCTACGCCTTGCAACTCCTTCTTCACCGCGACAGACCGGTACATCAACCGCATTACTGCAGAAGCTGCACCGATCCGTCTTCAATCTCCCGTTCCATCCTTCCCTCACTCATGAACAAGACCCCAAGATACCTTGAACTCCTGCACTTGAGGCAGGAACTCTCCACCAACCTGAAGTGGGCAAGCCACCCTTTTCCGACTGAGAACCATGGCCTCAGATTTGGAGGTGCTGATTCCCATCCCAGCCGCTTCACACTCGGCTGCAAACCATCCCAGTGCATGCTGAGGGTCCTGGCTTGATGGGGCCAGCACGACAACATTATCCGCCAACAGCAGAGATGAAATCGTGTGGTCCCCAAACCTGACACCCTCCGGCCCCTGGCTGCGCCTATACATTCTGTCCATAAAAACTATGAACAGAACCGGTGACAAAGGGCAGCCCTGCCAGGAGTCCAACATGCACCGGGAACAAGTCTGACTTATTGCCGGCAATGCGAACCAAGCTCCTGCTCCGGTCGTACAGGGACTGGATAGCCCTTAGGAAAGGGCCCCGGACCCTGTACTCCCAGAGCACCCTCCACAAGATGCCAGTATCAGTACCTCAAGACAGAGATGTCTCTAAATAAATGTTCCTTGCAGTTTGTGCCTATAATAAATAAATGTTCCTTGCAGTTTGTGTGTGTTTGTCATATTTTTTTATTTTTTTTATTTTATTTATTTTACCCTAGACAGGCAAGTGCTCATATATTGTAACTTTATTGACCTTGATTTGAAATGCAAAGATGAAAAAAAATTAAGAACATTTTTTTTTTGTTTAACAAAAAAAATCCTTTAACATCCCCCATTAGCTTTTTGTGGTTAAAATTTAGAATTTCCAAATATTTCAATGAGTCCCTTATAAAGGGTTATATGATCAGATGCTCAGATGAAAGTGATCCAATATCTAATAGCTAATCCTTCAGGGTTCAGGGTCAGGATGAGGGATGTTTCCTCTTTCCCTGATCCTCATTTTTCCCTGATCCTCCTCTTCCTCCTCTTTCCCCTCTTTCCCTGATCCTCTTTCTCCTCCTCTTTCCCTGATCCTCTTATTTCCCTGATCCTCCTCTTCCTCATCTTTCACTGATCCTCCTCTTTCCCTGATCCTCATTTTCCTCATTGTTTCCTGATCCTCCTCTTCCTTCTCATTCCCTGATCCTCCTTTTCCTCCTCTTTCCCTGATCCTCCTCTTTCCCTGATCCTCCTTTTTCCCTGATCTTCCTCTTTGCCTGATCCTCCTCTTTCCCTGATCCTCCTCTTCTTCCTCATTTCATGATCCTCCTTTTCCTCCTCTTTCCCTGATCCTCCTCTCCTTCCTCATTCCCTGATCCTCCTCTTCCTCCTCTTTCCCTGATCCTCTTTCTCCTCCTCTTTCCCTGATCCTCCTATTTTCCTTATCCTCCTCTTCCTCATCTTTCACTGATCCTCCTCTTTCCCTGATCCTCCTTTTCCTCCTCTTTCCCTGATCCTCTTTCTCCTCCTCTTTCCCTGATCCTCCTCTTCCTCCTCTTTCCCTGATCCTCTTTCTCCTCCTCTTTCCCTGATCCTCCTATTTTCCTTATCCTCCTCTTCCTCATCTTTCACTGATCCTCCTCTTTCCCTGATCCTCCTTTTCCTTATTGTTTCCTGATCCTCCTCTTCCTCCTCATTCCCTGATCCTCCTTTTCCTCCTCTTTCCCTGATCCTCCTCTTTCCCTGATCCTCCTCTTTCCCTGATCCTCCTCTTCTTCCTCATTCCCTGATCCTCCTTTCCCTACTCTTTCCCTGATCCTCCTCTTCTTCCTCATTCCCTGATCCTCCTCTTCCTCTTTCCCTGATGATCCTCTTCTTCCTCATTCCCTGATCCTCCTCTTCCTCCTCTTTCCCTGATCCTCCTCTTCTTCCTCATTCCCTGATCCTCCTCTTTACCTGATCCTCCTCTTCTTCCTCATTCCCTGATCCTCCTCTTTCCCGGATCCTCCTCTTCTTCCTCATTCCCTGATCCTCCTCTTCCTCCTCTTTCCCTGATCCTCCTCTTCTTCCTCATTCCCTGATCCTCCTCTTTACCTGATCCTCCTCTTCTTCCTCATTCCCTGATCCTCCTCTTTCCCGGATCCTCCTCTTCTTCCTCATTCCCTGATCCTCCTCTTCCTCCTCTTTCCCTGATCCTCCTCTTCCCCTCTTCTTCCTCCTCTTTCCCTGATCCTCATCTCCCCCCTCTTCTTCCTCCTCATTCCCTGATCCTCCTTTTCCTCCTCATTCCCTGATCCTCCTTTTCCTCCTCATTCCCTGATCCTCCTTTTCCTTCCCCATTCCCTGATCCTCCTCTTCCTCTTCTTTCCCTGATCCTCCTCTTTCCCTGATCCTCCTCTTCCTCCTCTTTCCCTGATCCTCCTCTTCCTCCTCTTTCCCTGATCCTCCTCTTCCTCCTCATTCCCTGATCCTCCTCTTCCTCCTCATTCCCTGATCCTCCTCTTCCCCACTTCTTTCCCCTCTTCTTCCTCCTCTTTCCCTGATCCTCCTCGTTCCTTGATCCTCCTCTTCCTCTTCTTTCCCTGATCTTCCTCTTTCCCTGACCCATCTCTTTCCTTGCTCCTTATCTTACCCCTCTTCTTCCTCCTCATTCCCTGATCCTCCTCTTCTTCCTCATTCCCTGATCCTCCTCTTCCCCCTTTCCCTGATCCTCCTCTTCCCCCTCTTCTTCCTCCTCTTTCCCTGATCCTCCTCCTCATTCCCTGATCCTCCTCATTCCCTGATCCTCCTCTTCCTCCTATTTCCCTGTTCCTCCTCTTTCCCTGTTCCTCCTCTTCCCCCTCTTTCCCTGATCCTCCTCTTTCCCTGATCCTCCTCTTTCCCTGATCCTCCTCTTCCTCCTCTTTCCCTGATCCTCCTCTTTCCCCTCTTTCCCTGATCCTCCTCTTCCCCCTCTTCTTCCTCCTCTTCCAGTTGTTGTAGATGCTCTTAGAGAAATGAAATGGCTAGTTTATCCAGGTTTGCTCATTCGACACTGGCTCGAGTGCAGCATTAGGGCACAGATAGACAGGATTCAGAGAAACTGCAGCGTAAAGGAGAAGATTTAGGAGGGATTACAAAAACACACACTATCATTAATACACAAACACACAAGTGCACACTAGTATATCAGTGAGGACAGAATAGACGTCACTAAAGTACAAAATTATGCAGTTTTTATACAGTCGCACTATAAAACACAAGTCTAAAACGCAAGATTTTAATTTATATCTCATGTACATTTTTTCTTCTTTTATTGTATGCACTAATTAAACAAGCTAATTAAATTGTGTCTGATGCCGCAGGAGAGGGAAATGATGCTACTCTTTTAAAGTCAATCGCTGTTAGCAGGAACACATTAATCTTCTGTGAGATTGTACAGTGAAACTGGACATTCAACAGGAAACGTGAGTGGAAGAGACAAGGTCATGTCAGAAAAGAGCCAGACTGAATGAGAGTTTGATTAATACTTATCTTGTTAATAGCACATTTTGAGGCAGGTCAGAAAATACATAAGCTGACAATGTCATAATTAGGATTAATGCCACATTCTTCTCATGAACAGAGTAAAGCTGGAGAGAGAGAGAGAGAGAGAGAGAGAGAGATAGAGAGTGTGTGTGTGTGTGTGTGTGTGTCTCTATTGCTGGTCTCTGATTACAACAGGAGCATTAATAAGTGATACTGTCTTATCCAACACATGCCTACACAAATTAACTGTAATTACTAGGGGTGGCACGGTTCACAAAACCCACGGTTCGGTTCGTCTCACGGTTTTAGGGTCACGGTTTTAGGGTCTGTACGGTTCTTGTTGTTATTTTTTCTTTTAATCTTTAACAGTCCTGAAATTTACTTCAGCATATGATATAGGCTATAGCTTAATTATCCACAATTCAGGATACAGTATTAAAAAAAATGTATATCATGTAATCATGCACAAACTGAATTTGACTTGACTTTAAGCACATTATTGAGACATCTCTGAGGAAAGCTAGGTGACATTTTGATACAGCAAGAGAGAAGACATTGATGACATGCTTTTGTTTATTTGGCAAAAAAGGAGAATGTGTATTGCTATCTCTAAAGGGACTTATGTGCATTTTTAGCACACAAAGATTAAAATTAACTTGCATTTATCAAACTGTCAACGTCAGTGTAGCTCTTACAAAATGTTTCTTTTAAAAGAAAAAGAGAGAAACTCTTAAAGCACTATCTTTTAAATAAGTCAAAATATGTTACACGTAATTGCCTATAATGAGGCTATAACAATAGAAAAGGCATAACCATAAAGTGAAACATAAGTTCAACCTCAACACAAAAACAGTATCAACAATGCTTCTATTCCCTGAGAGTGAGGATATTTTTTTTTCACTTGAAATTAAAGTGCAGTATTTGGAAACATATGACTGGAGTTCTTATCTAAAATTAGTGTCACTGTATATATTTAAATATCATAGGTAGCATGAAATCCAAAATTTTCCCACACACCAGACTTATACGACGCTGGCGCATCCTCCAACTCCGGTTAGCCTACCTTATATCTCCCACTTGACATTTCTATACGTGACGAGACCTGCAGCTCTCCATACTCCACTTATACTGTAGGCTTGTTCGACTTGAACCGGCGCTGCACAGATCGATCGGTTTATGACATCAAAGTACCGCGAGAGTGAGTGAAAAGCATACGGAGCCGTTGCTCTCGCGGTACTTCGATGTTATTCATCGATCGGTCTGTGCAGCGCCGGTTCAAGTCGAACAAGCCTCATATGTATGTCCATTGTCCACACATCTCTTATTTCGCGCGAAAAGTAAACACACTGTCTGAGGTCACGGGCACGGGGTTACATTGGGGATGCGTCGAACCGTGCGACGCACACATGCATCGAACCGAGACAAGCAAACCGTATGGTTCGGATGTTTTTTCATTACTAACACTAACACACACACATACATACAAAACAGTAACATTTAGCAAATAAACCTTATTTTCCACTCACTAATTAGTCTAATTATTTGCAACATGTCATCAGTTCATTTCTCAGAGTCATGTTCTGTCACACCACACACAATAAGTCAGTTCTGGTGTACTAACACACACAGAGTGTGTGTGTGTGTGTGTGTGTGTGTGTGTGTGTGTGTGTGTGTGTGTGTGTGTGTGTGTGTGTGTGTGTGTGTGTGTGTGTGTGTGTGTGTGTGTGTGTGTGTGGTCATGGGTTGGGCAGACACATGGGAAGCTCTGTGCTTTTCAATAAGCCTCTATTCTGCCCTTAAACTTTAACAGGTCTTCAGTGTCTGTTTCATCCGGTACACACATCTCAGAACCACACACAGTTTACAGTATGTTAATAAACTCACTAACACACACACACACACACACACACACACACACACACACACACACACACACACACACACACACACACACACACACACACACACACACACACACACACACACACACACACACACGGGCCTGTGTGCAATCCATTTCAACACATAATTCATGCCAAACTCAGAATAATAACAGCATGAGTCTCATGCTCTGATGTTTCTCAAGGAAACATCTGTTCAAAATATACTATAAACACATGTGGAAATGTCTTATAAATGTTGGTGTTAAGACAAGTTTCAATTTAATGACTCAAAAAATGTGACATAACCATCAAGTAAAAAAAATAATAACACATTTATTTTTAATGTATTTATAAAAAAAAAATTTAATATGAATAAATAAATAAATACCACAACCGCTTGTGATCACTAAATGATTTTAATACTTCAAAATGTTACGAAAAATTAAATTAAGGCCAGCGCTGACAGCAAAGAAGACACAAACCAGAGTTATTAAGCGCTAGTCTTGTCACAATAGTGGAATTTCTATCTTCGATACGATACCTTGAAAAGAATCAATATTCAATACCACTGGAAAAAAACACTGCAGACTGTCATATAGATATATTTGCTTTTACAATGGTGTAATTTTGTTACACACAGCACAAGGAAACTTGATTTCAAATGGTAAATTGAATTTTAAAAAAGACTAGAAAAAATAAATAAATAAAATAAACAAATTCTATTCTGCACAAATACAATAGAATAGAATAAAGATACAAGTTAAATAGACTGCTTTATTTTTTCAGATAGGTCTAACAGTAGTATTCAGGTAAGAATCTTAATAAAGTAATCTAATTACTAAATAACATGGATAATCTTCATTGTAAAAATGAAATAGATTAATCAATTAATGTTACAAAAGTTATTCAGTCAAGAGCAGGAAGTGATTTTCTCTTTGTCTTTGTTGTTGATTAACATTATAAACACAAACAGCAGCAGATTATTAGGCTACTGTCACTTTAAGAGTGAATGCAATGATGTAATCATGAACATGATGTGCGTGACTCGTGAGAGCCGCCTGGCTTGTCACGCAGTAACTGAAAAGGGCGGGTCTTTGCGAACGGTCACTATAACATTAATGATAATGATTCCATGATAATACATGGAATATACGGCAAAGTGCCACTAAATAACAGGACTAATTTGTGGGGGGCGTGGTAAGGCTTTGGCAATCAGATGGCTAGTAGTAGTCAATCTGCTCCACAGCCAATCACGGGCCCCCTCCTTGCTCGGGCCCCGGGGCTGTAGCCCCGCCTAGGCCTATTGTTCATCCGGCCATGGATGTAATATACTGATACACATTCGTCCTCAACTGTTCACGGCTGTGTTTACGTTAATACACACCAAGATGGGCATCGTGACATTATTTTTGAGTGTATTTGACCATTAAAAAGCCGCAAAAAGGAGCTCATTCTGGCATGTGTATGTCAGAGGCGGATTTATTATGTGTGTGATCTTCAGATAGGAGTGTGAAATCTGTGGGAATTAGCAGAATTATGAGCAATCCCGCGCTGAAATTCAGATCCGGTCACACCAACACTGTTTAACGGAGTGAGTGAGAGGAGGCGGGTGTGTGTAACTCACTGTTGGAGAGGAGATAGAGCAAGAATACACAGCTGGTATCAGTGTATCCACACTGCACAAAGGAGTATGGGAATCATTTCTGATATTTCAGTATCAATGCATATCGAAATATCAATATTTTTTACTATAAAGTGCAGTAAGCCGTGGGAAAGAGCTCAATGCGGTGCTCGCGCACAGAGAGTGTGTGGTCCTGGATTCAGTGCTCTTGACCAGCTTTATGCCCAGATTTAGTTAAAATGCCCATCTCGGCGAGTTCCTCATAAACACAGTTGGTCATGTGTCAATGCTGTCTACACGCTATTGGAAATTCCTGAAGCTGTGATAACGAGATCATCGCGCTCGTTGTCTGAAAGAATAGGAATCATGGAGGACACCAGGCTTATTTTTGACTATTTATTGGGGAAATCTTATTAAAACTGAAATAATATTTAGCCATTCATTGACATAAACATTCACGGCTCTATATATAGTCAAGCTTGCTGATGATTCTGTCAAACACAGGCTGTTTTTGCTGTGTATAAAACAATACGCTTCAAATGAATATTAATGTATGTGAATATGCACTACTTTAACATCAATATAAGGCGATGTAGCTGCTGTGGGAAAACTAATAAAGAACAGCAGTAACATCAGTCGCTCTCCCACCGATATTTAAAGTTATGACCCGCCCAAAACGGGAACTCTGGTATCAAAATCCCTGTGATAAATACGACTTGAGAGGGTGTTCATGCCCAGTAATGTTAATGTTGTTAACTAATGTTAACAAATGAGATCCTATTGTAGTCTTACCAATTCTTCCATTTTTAATCTTATCAATTTTTTTTATCTGGATAAAAAAAAAAGAGCATGACGTCATTGACCCATTAACAAAGAATTTCCCCCCATGCAGGAAACCGTCTTCATTTGAGCACTATTCTGAACGTTACTCTGAAGTGTCTTATAGAGACATTTTCACCAAATGTGTGAATGTGATCTAAACCAAACATCATGAAGCGTCAACAGAGGCGGTGTGATATCAGACCATCAGCAGACGCACAAGAGGACTTACACACACTCACGTGTGTGTGTGTGTGTGTGTACGAGTGAACCTGCGGGACCAGTCTCAATCCCTCTCGTGTGCTTGACTTCAGTCTGACCTCAATAAACCCCATAACACACACAGACTAAGAGCCAATCACACGTCAGACTAGAGTGGCAGGAGAAAAGTGACACGCTTCTGGGATCTTGTGATAAACCCAAGACTAATGTGTCAAATTAATTTCATATTTTTTAACTAAACTAAGGGTAACTAAACTACGGTAACTAAACACTAAAACAACTTTTTTTAGTTAATGATCTGTAAGAATGGAGCTTCATAAATGCTGTTCATTGATTCCAATAAATTTTTGACATTTGGGTTTAAAGTGTTTTAATTCTACAATATATGGTTAAAAACGTCTGAGTGCTGCCCTCTTCAAGTTGAACGGTGGCTACTGCAGTTGGCTACCGCTGGGCTCTGCCCACTTTTCCAGCATTTTTCAAATATTGCCAGTGGGTGGAGTCAGGCTCTGATCAGGGGTTTAGTTACCCTTTAAACCAGACAATAATGAGTGATAGTAAATATCAGGTTTACCTGCTCGACAACACACACATATATCTGCTGAAGCGTGAGTGTGTGTGTGTGTGTGTGTCTGACCTGCATTATTCATAAACTACAGTCCCTCACTTCAGCAGTGCGTGCGCACACACACAGCATTGCTGTGAGACATAAACCTGTCCATTTAAACCCACAACAAACGACAGCATTCAGCAAACCCCCCGGGGGCTAATCCAAACGCTCATCTGAAGGGGCCAATCAGAGCTCAGACACAGGTCAGCTCAGCCAATCGAATCTGTCGGGATGAGTGATGGGAGAAAGACCAGCTTAACTCAGTCAAGATTTACATTTACATTTTTTACATTTACCTTCCGCTTTTATCCAAAGCGACTTACAATTGCAATATATGTCAGAGGTCGCACGCCTTAACTAGGGGTTAAGTGTAAATGTGATAAACGAAGGAAACAGGAAGTGGTCACAACTAAGTCGTCATGAAAGGTAAGTTGCGCTGGTCTTTTCTCCTCTATCGTGACGTATATCCGAGTGACACGCTTCTGGAACAAGAACTAATGTGGGCGGGGCTTGATTGTGTCTGTGGGGAATTGATTGGATGTTGTGGTTTGCTATAGACTGATCTCATGTGAGTGACAGATTATAGGCACACCCTCGTCATCAGAGAAGAGAAGAGATGCTGCAAGAGGAAGATATTCTGAGTCAAGATTATTATAAGCAATAATGATGTGCACCAATAAATCATTTAGAATAAATATTGCAACATTCCAAAAAAACTGAGATTTCATGGTGACTTCCAAAAATGAAAATTAATGTGTCGATTTTATATGGCATTTGTAGGTTTTCCCTTGTGTGTGTAGTTTAAATTGCTCTGTGTTTGATTGATCAATTCAATCGTTTGGGGGGCGGGACTGTCTGATAGATCGACCATTAGGAAATAGGAGGAATATTTGGGAAATCTGCACAAAAAGCTGTTTGCAATTCTGTTGTTCAGTTTAGTTGCAAACTTCAGCTTTAAACACACATTTATGTGACCTAGATCATAAATCTCTACGACATAAAAGCCTTGAATGCAGAATCCATGTACACAAACACACACACACACACACACAATTTTCTCAAAAACACTCACACTCTCAAACGATGGAACAGTTAAACGAAGGAGCGATAGAATGATTACTTGAGGGTGCGAAGGAACGAGGGAGTGATGGGAGGAGGAGCGATGGAACGAGGGAGCGATGAAACGAGGGAATGATCATGTAAAGAGGGAGAGATGAAACGAGGGAATGATCATGGAAAGAGGGAGAGATGGAACGAATCCATGTACACACACACACTCTCTCACAAACACTCACACTCTCAAAGGCACACACACACTTACTCACTCACACACACACACACGGGGAACGATGGAACAATGAAACGAGGGAGCGATGGAACGATTAAACGATGCAAATGAGGGAGTGATGGAACGAGGGAGTGTTGGAACGAGGGTGCGAGGAGCGATGGAACGAGGGAGAGATGGAACGAGGGTGCGGGTAGCGATGGAAGAGGGAGAGATGGAACGAGGGAGTGTTGGAACGAGGGTGCGAGGAGCGATGGAACGAGGGAGTGATGGAACGAGGGAGTGTTGGAACGAGGGTGCGAGGAGCGATGGAACAAGGGAGAGATGGAACGATGAAAATGAGGGAGCGATGGAACGAGGAAGAGATGGAACGAGGGAGTGTTGGAATGAGGGTGCAAGGAGCGATGGAACGAGGGAGAGATGGAACGATGAAAATGAGGGAGCGATGGAACGAGGGAGTGATGAAACGAGGGAATGGACGAGGGAGTGTTGGAATGAGGGTGCGAGGAGCGATGGAACGAGGGAGCGATGGAACGAGGGAGTGATGGAATGAGGGTGCGAGGAGCGATGGAAAAAGGGAGAGATGGAACGTGGGAGAGATGGACCGAGGGAGAGATGGAGCGATAGAACAAGGAAGCGATGTAAGAGGGAGAAATGGAACGAGGGAGCGATGGAACGAGGCAGCGATGGAACGATGAAAATGAGGGAGCGATGGAACGAGGGAGTGATGAAACGAGGGAATGGACGAGGGAGTGTTGGAATGAGGGTGCGAGGAGCGATGGAACGAGGGAGCGATGGAACGAGGGAGTGATGGAATGAGGGTGCGAGGAGCGATGGAAAAAGGGAGAGATGGAACGTGGGAGAGATGGACCGAGGGAGAGATGGAGCGATAGAACAAGGAAGCGATGTAAGAGGGAGAAATGGAACGAGGGAGCGATGGAACGAGGCAGCGATGGAAATAGGGAGAGATGCAGAGATGGAACGATGGAGAGATGGAACGATGGAGAGATGGAACGATGGAGAGATGGAACGATGGAACGAGTCAGCGATGGAACGAGGCAGCGATGGAGAGATGGAACGAGGGATAGATGGAGAGATGGAACGATGGTGAGATGGAACGAGGGAGAGATTGAGAGATGGAGCGATGAAATGAGGGAGAGATGGAACGAGGGAGAGATGGAGCGAGGGAGAGATGGAGAGATGGAACGAGGCGCTGGATGTGCTTGAGCCAGATGGGGTCAGAGTTTAACGGATTGGCAGTTTGTCAGATATGAGAAAACTCGACCCACAGGAAGACCTGAAGCATAGAGGCTCAATAACCTGTGTGGCTACAGCCAGTGCCGCTGCTTGCCATTATGGTGCCCTAAGCATTATTCCTTAATGACTGCAGTCGTTCGCGTCGAGAAACTCCAGTCATGAGACACAGATCAGAGACTGAAGCAGCGGCTGGAAACACACAGCTGCTGCAGAAGATGTGCTTATATCTCACGTGTGCTCGTTAACACAATCAGTTAGAGTTACTGTAGGTATTGAGTTTCAGAAGCATTAATAAACTGCCACAAACACAACAAATGCACACTCAGCACAACTCACTGGGCATTTCACTTTGAAAGTGTCGCGAAACATGCAAAAAGCAATGTAATGTGATTGTTCAGAAATATTGGCAGGTGTGAGTGTGTGTGTGTGTAGAGCAGAGGACTTCAATCCTGCTCCTGGAAGGCCACTGTCCTGCAGAGTTTAGTTCCAACCTGCTTCAGCACACCTGCCTTTGTATAGTGAAGCGATCCTGAAGAGCTTGATGAGCTGATTGATTAGGGTTGGAACTAAACTCTGCAGGACAGTGGCCCTCCAGGAGCAGGATTGAAGACCTCTGGTGTAGAGCATATGAGCGGTGTGTTTCTGAAGTCTTCTGTGTGAATGTGGAGCTACTAGTGGCTGATAGTAGCGGAAGGATTTATGCTGTTCTCACACACGCATAGAAGAGCAGAAATGAACATCCTAGAAACAATTTTTTCTGACATGCTTGGAAACATAAGCAGAAAAATGAACTAGCGTATAAAAAGCACCTGAGGCCTAATATAATGTTGACATTAAACTGTTCAAGTGTAGTCATGTTCATTCAAGCCAAACTTGTAATTCATTGATGTTATTATTGTGAAGATAACTGAATGATTCAATAGAGTAGTACGGCTTTCTTGCTCTTGAAGAATAAAAAGATGTTTCTAAACTGCTTGTGGAATAAGGAAGAGTTTCTCAGCCATGAAGGGACTCAACACTGTCCTGAGGTTCAGTGATCAGACAGACATGAGATTAATAATGTCTGATATCACACGATGCCATAAACATTAGCAGACATGAGCGCATGAATATGACAGAACATTAAACACACTCCACATTAAACGCTCTGGTGTAGTCTTTCAAACTCGAACATTTTGCTTAAGTATATCTGTGCTAAATGCCTCTCAAATAAATGACACTTTGTTTTATATTATATTATGTTAATATATCATAAGACATGTGCATTAAATATTTAAACTAGAGGTATATGGTTGTATTAATACTTTACATTTTTACTACCCTTTTTCCTTTTAAAAATAATTGTGATAAGATGTGAATAGTGTGTGTGCTGTTGAAAGGCACATGTAGTGCAGGAGTGTGTGTAACATGTGAAGACTGTGATGTGTGTCGTGTGTTTTCAGTGAGGGTATGTTCAGGGAAAAGCAAACATTAAACCCACGCTGAACTTCACTCGCTGTAACCCATCAGCCCGTCAACAGCGCTGAGACTCATGAAGGAACACACTGTTATCCAACAGAGAAACACTGAAGAAGTGCAGTGACACACGGGGCCAAAAAAACTAAAATAAAAACTGAAAATTATTTTAAAAACGCTTGGTTTTCCTTCAGTTGACACTGTTAAAATCACATATAAACTCCAACAACTTTTAAAATATTGTGTAATAATCAAAGTTACATTTAATAAGTAATTTTCAGATGAAATCCTCTTTAGACTACAATGTCACGATAACAATACCAGTCCAATTTCATGGTTCTCGGAACCAATTTCAGTACCATACCAAAACTTTGTAATCATTTTGTTTTGAAAACTAAACATTAAATAAATATAACCAGTTTATATGGAAAAGATCTGGGCTAGACTGGGTGTATAACACGATGCATTAGGAGGAGGCTAAGCTATACTCGAGTGATGCTGACATTATTATAGTCTGAGACACTGCTCAGATTCTGTGTGAAGAACGACTCTTTGTGATAATGTAGTTCTCAGGCTTGGAAAGCAATTCAGTACCTACTTTAAGTGAATCTTAGTTCCCAGGACATCTACAAGACGGATGAAAGGAGGGCAGACGTGACAACACATGACACAATTAAAACACGTTTTTATTATTTTGTGGCACTTAAAAAAATAATTGCCACCCATTTTTTCCCTTACAGGAGCCAATGACTCATTAATTGATTTTTTTTGTGTCTGGAGCCCTGCATAGTGAATCAGGGTAAGAGAAAACCACAAATGCCTGATGATGTATTGACTTATATCCTATCTATATCCATTAATTGAAACAAATATCCTCTACATTTTACATTGACAGTGCTGTCAGCAGATTGACACGCTTATGTCAATGCCAATAACCTCAAAATAAATACTGGCAAATTAATCTGGCTGACTGATATACTCATCACTGAAATAGTAAGCGTACAGAGACAGGGACTGATTGTGTCCAGCTCTATAAAGAGAAAGTAAAATGAGTCCCATGACCCAAACCTAGAGAAAGGGTTTCAACCCCGCTTTCAATGACAGACTGAGACAGGGGCGTCTTTGTCCTCACAGTGATACTGATACACCCACAGCAGTCAATCAGATCGATGCTTATCAACAAGCATCCAATCAGATCATGTGCACTGTCATCAGATTAAGCCAATGAGAAAGAGATGCTAATCCGCATACAGACGCAGATTCACTCAGAAAGCTAAGAATAACTCCACTGTGTCCATCCTACACACACACACACACACACACACACACACACACACACACACACACTTCAAGACAAATCATCCAACAAATGTCTGTGATGTAATTTAGAACAGAATCTGGCCAAAACGAAGTACATTTGGAGTTTGTTTTGGTGGTTTGAAACAACTGTGTGTGTCTAAGCTGCACAGATGGTCTAATATTCCTGGAGGAGTTCTGAAGTGCATTCACCAGTTAATATTACTCAACCCGGCAAGGAACAGAGCAGGACCGTTTGTGATGGTTCTCTTCAGTTGAAGAAAAGCACTTTCTAAATATACTGTATAAACCTAAAAGTAATGAACGAAAGTAGAAACACAAACAAGTATGCAACAAAAGTAGTAGTTTTCTGACATCATAATATGTCCCAATTGGGCATCAAGAAAGTCTAAAGCTCAGAATCGGTCCAAGGATTCACTGAATCAGTGGAAGCAATTTCTGAAATATCACTGTCAATCACTGCCACACACGTCATTAACGGAGCCGGTCTTTTATTCTATGGAATACTAATAAAACAACTTTTTATTCTTATGGCTCATGAGACAAATCAGTGTAGTTACAGTCTTGTTTATATAATATTTAAATAAAAAACAGTGAGAAGAGTTTAACTGGGATAAATTAATAAATTCTGTTTGATTAAAAAACAAAATAAAAAATGCTACAAGAATTGTTACTGGAATAAATTCCATTCATGTTCTATCACGATCCTCATACGTTATTTTAGTGTATAACTGCAAATTAAGACGCAGCTTTTAAAACCAATTAGTCATTTGATAACCTGACATTTGGTGGAAACCTCCTTCCATGAAACCGTTTATGTTCAGAAATCTAATGAGAACACCCACACAGAATGCATTATCAGTGTCATGATTCCCGTCTTGTGTTTAATTGACTGTTTGATAGTTTTGTTACCATTTTTCCTGCGTTTAGTTCCTGTTTCCTTTGTTTCATTGCCTGCCTTATTAGTTTAATAGTTACCTTAGGTTGAATCTGAAATCTCCCCCTAAACCCTCATTCACTATTCCCTAAGTCTATTAATACGGTTCCCTTGAAGGAGTGAATGAAAAGGAGTCGGTGAATTCAGACAATCGTTAAGCGTACATCGGTTTTACACTTGTTATTGCAGTGCTTTGTGGGATTGAACTGTACCTCATAACATCCACTAGGGTTTCGGACACCACTACAAATGCCCTATTTGAGGGTATAGGGGCGATTTGGGATTCATACATAGTTTGTTCCCATTGCTTCACTTGTGCCTTGTTAGCCCTTGTTATCTTAAGTATTTAAAGCCCAGTGTTTTCCCATGTTCTTTGGTGGACATCTCAGTTCTGTTCCCTGTTCTTGGCTGTGTGTGTTTTTGTTACTTTATTATTAAAGCCTGAAGTTTAAAATAACAGCTGAACAGATTAACGAGGAAAGGCACAGTTATGAGGCTATTTAAGGACAAAAACAAACCAGAAACGATGTACAGCATCACTAAATCGGTCAGTTGATGGTAGGGAGCTCAGAAGAGCAGACCCCAATGAAAGCAGTGTCCTTCACATGACACACACACACACACACCATTAACCTCCATATTCCTCCAACACACATGGATCATATTGAAATCCCTCTGTCTCCACACAGATGAGCTGCAGGTCAAGGAGATCTAAACCCACCCGAGGCTTGTCTTAATCATTCCCAATGCTTCCCAGCGCCCGTTCCCAGGTATGAGGACACAAACAGTGCGTCCCAATTCGCATACTATCCGTCCTAAATAGTATTCAAAAATAGAATTATTACGTCCCAAATCTTAGTATGTTGAAATGAGTATTCCTAAGATACCCGGATGGTCCACTATTTCCGGTCAGAATCCGACGTCCAGATCCGTGAACACTCTAATGGCTGATATTGCAAACAACTCGGACGAGGATTCGATTAGAACTACAAACACAAGTAAAAAGTGTTAAAAAACTACAGACATGGAGGATTTGGGAGTCCGGCGGTTATGTAGAGAGGTTTAGATAAAGGGGTTTGAGTGATTAGTCATCAGTATCTAACCTGACGAAAATGTTTTTATTATATTTCATCTGCAGCAGCATTATGAACTTTTGTAAAGATATGTTTAGCCATTAACTTTTAAAAGCATCATTATACTCAAATTGCAAACACATGAGGACAGTCTCTGCACGAAAGACCCACGACTGCAGATCAAAGTGATACAACAATTCTTTAAGAAACAGTAGGAAAATAAATTAGATTGAATGGAGGATTTTAACTGTGATGCACGTAACTAAGCGACAGAGCTGTCCGTTAAAAATGTAGTTTGTCCCAAAGCTCGTCTACTTCACAAAAAGAGTGAATACTTTTAGGGCATAGTATAAGTAGGCGAATTGAGATGCAGCAAAAGAGTTTAAACACTGTCACTATCAGCAGCCGGACCAATCCCAATTACTCCGAGTCTGGAGCAGGGAATGACATCCCGATCACTCCGTGTCTGGAACAGGGATCAGGGAACAAAATCCCAATCACTCCATGTATGAAACAGGGAACAAGGGAACAAAATCCCAATCACTCTGAGAAAAGTGATTGGAAGAAAAGAAGGAGCGTGCGAGGGCTAATTTCTGTAAAGATCCATTCAAATTCGTAAAGAAGTTATTCACCAGTGAGACGAATGGCACTTTAAAAGCATCCAGGGTTGAGCTAGAGAGATATTTGGAGGAAACGCATACAGATGCAAAAAGGCATGAGCCTATGGCAATTCCGTCAGACATCCCACCTGTCAATCCACCAGAATACCAAATGGAGGTCTGTGCACCTAAGTGGAAAGAGATATAGCAGGTTGTGACAAAGGCAAGGGCTTCATCATCTCCAGGGCCTAATTGAGTTCCGTACAGAGTGTACAAGAGTGCTTCAGGAGTTCTACGAATTCTGTGGAAATGGATAAAAGTGGCATGGGAAAAGCAGGTTGTACCTAGAGCATGGCGCCGAGCAGGTGGAGTCTTTATACCTAAAGAAAAAGATGCTACAAGCATCAGTCAGTTTCGTCCTATTTCACTATTAAACGAAGGTAAGATTTTCTTCAGCATTATTGCTCAGAGATTGTCAACCTACCTATTAAAGAATGGCTTCATTGATACTTCAGTTCAAAAAGCAGGCATTCCAGGGTTCTCAGGATGCTTAGAACACATCAATGTTATCTGCTAACAAATTCAATAAGCTAAAAAAGAGAGGAAGGAGCTCCATGTGACATTCCTGGATTTGGCTAATGCATATGGTTCAGTGCCACATGAGCTTCTTTGGGCAGCCTTTGATTTTTTTCAGGGTACCGATGTCGATAACAAATTTAGTGAAAGCCTATTTTGGAGATTTGCAATTTAGTTTCTCAACTCCAGAATTCAGCACTACATGGCAATGCTTAGAGGTTGTAATAATAGCAGGATGCACAATTTCTTCACTGGCTTTTACCATGGCAATGGAAGTAATCATTAGGGCATCAAAATGGGTAGTAGGAGGAGAGCGCTTGGCTTCTGGGATGCGACTACCACCAATCAGAGCATACATGGATGACATGACAACCATGACTACAACATTAGCCTGCACTTATCGGTTATTGGGCAAGTTAACCGATAACATTGAATGGGCACGAATGCAATTTAAGCCTTTTAAGCCCTCTGGTGCTTTCAGTTTGGTCTACTGCCGAGGTTGCTGTGGCCACTGACTGTGTACAAGGTTTCTTTGACAACAGTGGATAAGCTGGAAGCATTAATAAGTTCATATATCAGGAAATGGTTAGGAGTTCCACGCTGCCTCAGCAAAGTGGGACTTTATAGTAAAGGAATATTGCAGGTGCCAGTTAACTGAGGAGTTTAAGTGCGCCAACGTCAGACTGGAAATGACCTTAGTGGAGTCACGCGACAAATGTGTAAGGGAGGCAGCGCCTGTGTTAAAAGCTGGTAGAAAGTGGTCAGCAAATCTGTGGAAGAGGCAAAGGCTGCCCTTCAAATTGGTGATATTGTGGGGTAGTTACAGCATGGAAGAGGGGGTTTTGGGCTCAGTTTAGCTCCTCCTAAATAGCACAAGGCAGCCCCTGCTCAAAGGAGGAAGCTTGTAGTCAACGAGGTGCGAAAGCAGGAGGAGAGGATGAGGTGTATAAAGGCCATTTCCCAGGCCAAGCAGGGTGATCGTGTGGACACGGAGTGATCAGAGTGGATGAGATGGGAGAGTGTGGAACAACGTAAGATGGGCTGGCAAGACCTTTGGTCAATGGAAGAGAGTAGGATCAGTTTCCTTATCAGGTCAACATATGATGTTCTCCCATCACCACAGAACCTAAACCTCTGGTTAGGAGAGGATCCCTCTTGTCCTTTGTGTTCATCACCTGCCACATTAAGGCACATTTTGACAGGATGTAAGGTGGCTCTTAGCCAAGGTCGGTTTACCTGGCGCCATGACCAAGTACTCCGATGTTTGGCTTTAGCATTGGAAGACAAGCGTAACATGACCAATAAGTTGCCACCTGTTCTAGCAAAACATTACACACAGAAGACAATATTCCTCCGCCCAGGCGAGCAACCACCAAGAAAAGGTGTTAAAACCAATTCTCGCTCAGGACAACTGGAAGCTGCTAGGGACTGGAAAATGCTGGCTGATCTTGATCTACGGCTTATTTTTCCACCTGAGATTGCCACCACTAACCTACGACCAGATATTGTTTTGTGGTCTGGATCAGCACGCATTGTTCAACTGATAGAGTTAACAGTGCCATGGGAGGATGCGGTAGATGAGGCATATGAGAGGAAGAAACTGCGGTATGCTCAGCTGGCCACTGAAGCAGAACAGCGAGGATGGAGAGTCCGGGTTTATACAGTGGAAGTGGGTTTTCGAGGATTTGTGGCACACTCCACAACCCGGTTCCTCAGAGACGTCGGATTCAGTGGCCAAGAGTTGCGTCGCACAGTAAAGAACTTATCTAAAGCAGCAGAGAGGAGCAGCAACTGGCTGTGGTTGAGACGGATAGAGTCTGGCTGGCTGTGTACAGGCCGCCATGCTACGGTTTCGAAAAATTCTTGAAAATTTTATGGGTCTGTTGGTTTATTTGTAGAGTTTGCATGGTAATTACAGTTATTACGTTCCTGTGTATTTTGCGTGAATGAGGATTGGTTTTTGGACAGATATTGTGTTTTGCGGTAGTATGCCATACGGAACCGTTGCCACTGACCGCTTTAACGTCCGCAGTGGGGCTCGACAGCCTTAGTCAAACGGGTTGGCGCGAATGGTCGGGTTTTGCAGAGGTTGTGAGAGATAAAGGTTAGGTCAAATGAGCAGTCTCAGCAGGAGGGATGTAAAGGTCAGTAAGCTGGGCTGAGTTGAGTGGGGGACGGAGGGGGGTGACTCTGGGATCCCAGAGTCACTGTCGAGCCCTCTGGAGGTGTCGTGGGCTAGTCGACGAAACACTGAGGATGGAAGGTGCCCACTTGAAGACCCTAGAGATGTCCCCTACTCTGCTCAATCCAGGCGGTTGTCATGAGGGGACCGCACTGTGGTTGCAGCCGTTGTGTGTGCAAATACTATTAACACCAGGCAGAAGGAGATTCACATCACCATTTGGAAAGAAGCGTAAATGGATGGAGAAGCATAGGTTACTGTAAAGCTACGTCTTAGTTGGTGCTTATCTTGGCGAAAGCCAAGTACAAATCAGCATGAAGTTTTAACATCTACTCTCGTGTAATGGAAATCATGAGTCTGGAGCAGAGAACAGGGAACGAAATCCCAATCACTCCGAGTCTGGAACAGGGAACGAGGGAACGAGGGAACGAAATCCCAATCACTCCGAGTCTGGAACAGGGAACGAAATCCCAATCACTCCGAGTCTGGAGCAGAGAACAGGGAACGAAATCCCAATCACTTTATGTATGGAACAGGAAACGAGGGAATGAAATTCCAATAACTCCGTGTTTGGAACAGGGAACAGAATCCCAATCACTCCGTGTATGGAACAGGGAACGAGGGAACAAAATCCCAATCACTCCGTGTATGGAACAGGGAACGAAATCCCAATCACTCCGAGTCTGGAGCAGGGAACGAGATGAGGCTGATAGAGCCGGAGCGAGCGAGAGAAATAAATGTGCAGTGTAATGGAGAGAGAGAGAGAGAGTTAAGCAACTATTCCTGCAGATTGATACCTCCGCTTCTTGTGAAGCTGGTTTATTGTGATAAATGAAAGTGAAAATGCAGAGAAAGTTAATAGCTTGATCAGTCAGAAAAGACTATAAAACAGTGTGGTCATAGTGGCCTCAATTGAATAAACACTCTGAACCGATAATCGAGGTGAATTTACTGTGTTTCTGAAATGCAGATAAAGCTGTTCTGCTTCTGATCTCATCAAAAAGGATAATTTGCACTTTTCTACTCTTTCCCAAAGACAGCAAAGGGGCTGTTAACATCCGACATTACAAAAAGACTTGACTTTGTTGGAAAATAAGCCAATATATGCACTAGTCTTTATTCCACAAGATATAGTATGGGTTACGAGGCTATGTCTGATTTAAAGAACTGCAGCTCTGAATGTTTATTACTTACCAACTGAAAACTTAAATGGTAAAAAAAAGAAGACATAAAACGCCCATAATGGTCAGAAGTGAAAGACAGTCTGTCTGAACCTACAGAACGACACTGTACAGTAACTGCTCTATTATAGAACTAATGGATGCCATTAGCTGTGTTTCCATTCAAAGTGTTGAATTTAACTCGTGCTCAAAATTGAAATTTGGCATAAAGCACTAGTGAATAAAGCAGCATTTCCATTGCATGTGTTACGAGAACAAAATCGTCACTTCCTGGGGAATTGGTGTATTATATCAGTAATAAAACTAAGTTTTGGCAATGTGGCTGTTTTTCCTCCATTATAAACGAGTGTGTCTCAGAGCGTCAGACGAAACACAATCAACACTGTCATGTTCTCTTGCGTTCGGATGCTGGTGTTCGGGAACACACTCGTGTGAGACGCTTCTGGAGGGAATTAAACCCAATCATTCAACAGACTTTGACTCCGGCGTTTCAGAAACACCAAACCAACATTAGAGATGCAGCGATGCAGCGATGCCATTGGTCCACTAGTTACTCCAGTTATCCAATCACAGCCTCTGCAGAGTCCAAGTCACATGAAGACGTCACGCTTATGGGATTAAAAAAAATTTCCTCAATTGAGAGCATGTTTTTCATACGCATTTTTAGAATTTATGCTCATCTTTCCATTCAGTGTTTTTTATGAGATATCCCAAAATGTGCATAAAAACAGGCGGATGGAAACAGAGCTGGTGTCTAGTCATGCTGTGACCCTGAAGATCATGAAGTAAAATGCTAAACATAGAGCGCTGCAGGGATGACGTAATGTCATAGGCCAGAATCAGCCTGTTCAGTCCACAAACACCAGGAGGATTTTCCCAATGATTTTTGGATTACTTCCGGAAATAAACTCCGTGACCAAATCGTATGTGTTTTCTTCATCATGAAATACTTCACAAATGAACAAAGCCACATTTGCATGACCACAAAATCTTTCTTTATTATAAAGAGTTTATATCTTTATTTAAAGTCCCCCTGTGGTGAAAATCCAGCTTTAATGTTGTTTATATGTCTATGTGGTGTTTTTAATATGCTTTAAGACAAACCATGTGTATATTCATAAGTCGACAGCATTGCTGAGTATTTTCTCCTTAAAACTGCAGTGAACCAAAGACAGTCTCAAAAACACGCTTTGAAATCGCTGGTGTTCCTGACGTCACAAACTACCTTGTAACCAATCAGTTTTAAGGGATAAAATTATGAACTACAGAGAGACTTTAAAACCTACAAGATGGAAAGTTTTAGTTAGAAAACTTAGCAAGAGTAGATGAGTTTTCAGACAAGCTCTGTAGTCCCATTTAGCAACCACTTATTCAAGACACATAAAAACACTTCAAAACAAATCACAAGGGGTTTACAGGTGTATTTTATGACATAAAATAAAGGCCGTTCACAGCAAGGACAATAACTAATGATAGTCACACCACAACTAAAACTGCAAAGAGGAACGATATCAGGCATTATCAGGAAGTGTGTGTGTGTGTGTGTGTGTGTGTGTGTGTGTGTGTGTGTATGTGTGTGTGTGTGTGTGTGTGTGTGTGTGTGTGTGTGTGTGTGTGTGTGTGTGTGTGTGAGAGTGTGTGAGAGTGTGTGAGAGTGTGTGTGGTGTGTGTTGTGTGTGTGTGGTGTGTGGTGTGGTGTGTGTGCGCGTGTGGTGTGTGTGCGCGTGTGGTGTGTGTGTGAGCTGACAGCAGTATATCAGCTTCCGTCAAGCCTGAAGCCACAGAAACCCTTGTGAGCGAGTGTGTGAGAGCACAGTTCTGTTTCCGTTCGGCTGTGTGTTTGGCTACAAACTGGAGACACAACACATTGATGTTGTGTACCTTTGTGCACATGTTTGTTATGTGGCATACTTAGTGTGGGCTAGCAGCCCAGAATTCATTTACAGCACATTTGAGCTCACATCAATGAATCCGGCAGACGGCTGACGAGAACGAGCATGGGCAACGGCAACATCATCATCATCATCATCATCATCATCATCACCATATGATCAGGACTCAGAGAACACGCACACACACGATCAGGAATCAGAGAACACACACGATCAGGACTCAGAGAACACACACACACACACACGATCAGGACTCAGAGAACACACACACACGATCAGGACTCAGAACACACACGATCAGGAATCAGAGAACACACACACGATCAGAACTCCGAGAATACACACACACACACAGGATCAGGACTCAGAGAACACACACACACACACACACACGATCAGGACTCAAGAGAACACACACACACACGATCAGGACTCAGAGAACACACACACACACGATCAGGACTCAGAACACACACGATCAGGAATCAGAGAACACACACACGATCAGAACTCCGAGAATACACACACACACACAGGATCAGGACTCAGAGAACACACACACACGATCAGACTCCGAGAACACACACACACACACACACACACACACACACACACACACACACTGTACAGCAATGATGGACTGATATTACACTGCATGACAGTGATGGTGTTTTACTGCTGTACAGTAGTGATGTCCAGCCCGGGAAAACTGGGCTAAATAAAAAAATGTATTTCCTTTTATTTAAATATTATTACAGATTTTGTAAGCATATTGTTTAGTTGGGCTTGAGTCGACTGTTTTGTTTGTGATAATAAACGCAACAATTTTTGGCCAGGCTGTCATACAAAGAAATTATGGAAACACTTTACAATAGAACCACAAATAAAAACTAAAACTTCAATAACATTGTTAATCTTAGTTAATATTAATTTCAACATTTACTAATACATTAATAGAATGAAATGTTGTGTTTGTTAACATTAGTTAATTCACTGTGAACTACCGTGAACAATGAACAGCTGGATATTTATTGACTAACATTAACAAAGATTAATAAATACAGTAACAAAAGTATTGCTCATTGTTAGTTCATGTAAGTTAATACATTAACTAATGTTCACTAATGAACTTTATTGTAAAGTGTCACTGAAATTATGAACACATGCACAAAGAAGAGAGAACCAACCAAATATTAATAATTGATTATGCTGTAGAGTCGATGTATCCTTTTTCCTGTCAGCTTTTCGTTTTTCCTATAGTTGTAGTTGTTTAATTTTATTAGATAAATATTTTAAACAAGTTTTAGTGCTTTAATCTTCCCTCATATTTAAAACATTAAAAAAACATAAAATATTTTGCTTATATTTTGAAGGTTTAATCAAACTTGTAGGGTCATTAGAAACAAATATCCCATCCGGACATCACTTTTGGCCAATACTGTATATATTTTACAGTTCAAAAATGACATGTACTGTATATGATAAAATGATATGTTGTTGAAGTAATAGTGTCACTTGTCATTTACTATGACACCCTCATCTCATTCCAAACCCGCATGAAAAAAGTATTTTACAGTAAAATTACATGTACAGTAAATTCTTCTACAGTATATGATCGGGTAACCAATTACGGTTCCACCGTTATATTAAAGTTACTGACATGAAGAGTGTATGTAGGTGTGAATTTGAAGGAACAGATGGCTGCGACTGCAGGAATCAAACCATCAATAACAGACTCCTCAGGATACACACACACACACACACACGCACACGCACACACACACACACACATACACTCCTCAGGATACACACACATTCTGAATTTTGATTTTTAAATACATTAGATACACACAGACATCAAGAATCAGCATATGAATCTCAACAATGGTGACATGCTTCATGCCGCAAGGCATCCTGGGAGCTAGTATAAATCGCATGACTCCCAGCATGCATTGCGGCATGAAGTAAGTTACCATTGTTGAGACTCATATGGATATTCTTGATGTCTTTTTATTTAAAAAATTTAAATATTTAAAAATGAAAATTAAGAATGTCTAATCGGTACAGACAAAATATTGTTAGGGAACCTCTATTAATATCAGATTGTTATTAATATGATTGTTTCTGTTCATGGTTTATTTTGCAACAAATTATGTGCTTTAGCAAACACTGTCAAAAACCCCACAAACTGGCATTAAAAGCAACAGGTCAAACTGCCCAATTAAAGGAAACACCGATCACCATAACGACGACCAAACATTTCCCATAAAATCAACATCGAAACCTCTGTTTATTCTCAAAAAGAACCGTAGACGAATGACAGAAATACCTTTAGTCTGGTTAGTAATAAGTGAGATCTTTTAATGAAACCTTTTAATTTAATTTCATCTCAGGCTGTGACTGAAGTCAGTTCTTGTGTTTCTCTTTTCTTCAGTGATTCTGTTCATTATCATCAGGCGTCTTCAATGTTGACATTAAAAAATAAAGAGTTCTTAATTCATCTTTGACGTCTGGCTGTTATTCAGATATTTTTGTTTAAATTTGACTCATTTTAAGTGGTTGACTTTTAAGGAATTAATTTGATTAATTCTTACTTAATTCGTATTTGTTAAATTTAATTAATAATATTGCTTGTAATCTGTTGCCACAATTTTATTAAATAGATATAGCGTATTACTTTTTACAGTGTTTCAGTTCCCAATAAAAGCAACCAGCTTTAAACTAAATTAAAATGAGAAATCTGGCAATACTTTGGGGCAACTAGCTGAAAAAATATGTTGTGTTTTTTTTATTATTCTATATCAGTTATTATTGTTTTTATTTCAAGTAAGATAAATGCATAGTATGGTCTGAGTTGTGTGTAATAACCCTGCTGATATACGAGGACACACACACTGAGATCAGTGAACCAGCAGATGCTCATCAGCTTTATTGATCCGGGTCTGTGGTTATGAGTGACAGATGAAATATATCGCAGCACGAGGAAGAGGAAGAATATTGCTCTGTTGATGAGACCCTATAAAATCATTTAAAAATCATTTGACAATCATTTAAAAATCATATATAGCAATAATTGGAAGATACTTTTTAGGATAAAATATAAATGGGTCAATAGCAAAACACAAGAGTGTCCATGATTAAGAAAAGAAAAAAATCTTTTAAAATGCACTTCTTAGAAATGTGCTCTTTTTATTCATGTTTTTTCATATGGCTTTGAAAAACTTGAGTATTTTTAAAAAGGGGTTTATAGTTAGGGTGTTTTCACACTTCTAGTTCGGGTCCCTTTTGCCCGGGACAAAAAAAGGAAAATGATACATTCGGTCCTGATTCAGTGAGTGTTCATTTTTAACACAAAACCTAAAGATTTGTAATACAAGGCATAAGGATAAAGTCACAATCTGATTGGACAGCTTTTATGGCGTATATATTTTGCTACAGAACCTATGAAACATTTCCAAACATAGCAATGTTTTGGCACGCATGCACACACACACACACACACACACACACACACACACTGAGGAGAAACGGTTCTGATGCCTGTACTGAGCTGTGATGAGAAAAAAACGATACAGTATGCCTTCTGTCCTTTTAGGGTCTCATCTTCCTGTTTTAGGTTCGGTCACATGTCTTCGGTCTGTGTTGCGTTCATATTGTTGCCCTGTGGAAACACACACACACACACTGTCTGTGCTCTTGAACACTTGTCTACTTCTTTGGCGCATTTCCTCTATTTGGCACAAGTGTTCAGGTAGGCTTAAAGACTTCAAGTGTGTAGAACTTTTGACTACTCGATGGGACACACTTATAGTCTTGCAAAAAATGCTAGTGTTTACAGAGCTTTCATTAGGGCCCGAGTTGTTGAGGTTGTAAGCTCCATTTATTTACTATATTTTGAATACTTTGCAGTTTAAAATAAACTTCTACATGTCTGTAGAGTAGTTGCTGTGTAACTAACAGAAGACACAAATTTTAAATTGTGGTGCTTCTAATTAAGTGACAAAAACAGTTGCAAATGTTGTACAAAATAGGCCTACACACCATACTCATCTTTGCACCAATAAAATGGGCAACACTATGTTTTTACTATCAAATTATATGCATCTAAATAATTTAAATTACAGTGGAATGTTTTCCTGGACATCTCGCAATTTCGGGGCACATGAGTTCCCGAACATAATGCATGATGGGATATGCTTAGTGTGGGTTTAGTGTGCATTAACTGCACTTTGGCATTTTTAAGACTTGGGCTGAGCTCGCTTTAATCCAACCAAACCTGCCGAGTGTCAACACAGCCTTAATGACCCAAAAATTGGCATTAAAAAACATTTTCCTTTTGCCTTTAATAAATACAAGTGTACACACTGTATTGTTTATTTTCACAATAAATATAATTTTGAAAGTAAAAGGTTTTTTGTTTTTGTTATAGTTGCAAATATTACAAAACAGACCGTTTTTTCCAGGTGTTGAACCTTTTGAAAATAAATATGAATCGGAGCAATCAAAAAAAAAAAATCAAAGAATCTTTAAGTAAAGCTTTGTAATGGAATCAAAGTCAGAGCAAATATTTACACCAAGGATGAGAACTTACTCGTTAATGAGCTAACTATACATCTGTGGCATTGTGCTGTGTGATAAATCTGCACATTTTAGAGTGGCCTTTTATTGTGGCCAGCCTAAGGCACACCTGTGCAATAATCATGCTGTCTAATCAGCATCTTGATACGCCACACCTGTGAGGTGGATGGATTATCTCGGCAAAGGAGAAGTGCTCACTAACACAGATTTAGGCAGATTTGTGAACAATATTTGAGAAATAGGCCATTTTTGTACATAGAAAAGTCTTAGATCTTTGAGTTCAGCTCATTAAAAATGGGGGCAAAAAAACATTATTGCATTTATAATTTTTTTCAGTATATTTTGGTTGCATGTGTGAGTTAATAAAAATGAAACAAGTTGTGTAAACTTGGCACATAATATACAAATAGCGATAAATTCATCGATATAGCCCTGAATCGAAACATAATCCTATTGCAAAATTTTTGAAGGTAGCGGCAAATATTGTATCGCTGGCTGAATTGATATCATATCGTATTGCGATGAACTGTCCGATTTACACCCCTAATATCATTCTTCATATCAGTCTGAATATCAACACTGTTCAGCAGCCTTGGAGTGAGTCTCTCTCTCTCTCTCTCTCTCTCTCGCTCTCTCTCTCTCAGGCTCTCTCTCTCTCTCTCTCTCTCTCGCTCTCTCTCAGGCTCTCTCCCTCCCTCTCTCCATCTCTCCCTCTCTGTTGTGTGGGTGTCAGAGTCTGAATCAAAAGTCCGGGTCTCTAATGCTGTATGACAGAGAAATTGAGAGTGAACTCTGAGAGGGTCGCAGGAGCATTGCCTTATGGGTAAATCTGTCCTTGGTGCACTCTGGGTAAACATGACCTCTCCTGACAGACCTCAAGCACAGAACGTAAGCAAACAAATGAGATAGAGGGATGATGGACAGGAATAAAAGAGAAACTCGCAGGGCAGAAGTGCGACGGCCTCCACGAGAGGTGAAACTCTGAAGCGAACACTCACAACCACGCAAACACTGAGCAAAAGCAGATCTCTGACAAGCGGCCACATTTCTCCTCCAGAGAACACGAACACACACTACAACTGCAGCTCTCGATGAAACCGCATTCACACACAGCAGAACACCATCATTTTAGAGTTCGGGGTCGTGAGAAATGAGTCTCTTCTGCTCATTCTCTACATTTATTCAAAAACAGAAAAACATTATTATTCTAATGTAAATCAGCTGTTTTCTATGTGAATATATAGTAAAGTATAATTTATTCCTGTGATCAAAGCTGAATTTTCAGCATCATTACTCCAGTCTTCAGTGTCACATGATCCTTCAGAAATCACTATAATATGAGGATTTGAGAAACTTTGGAGAAATATGACTTACAAATTTGCAAGGTGCAAAGACATTTGACCAATAACGTATCTAAGCTTCACAGATCGACCACTTGGTCAATTCAAAGAACAAACACACTTACAGTTGCCTGGTTCTCTGAGTCTGAACTCATTTAACAGCTCAAAGTCCAGTGTGATGCGGATTAACAAACCAGAGACGCGTCACATGCTGACCTCCTGATAACTACAGCGACTGAGAAGACCACACACACACACCACACACACACACACACACCACACACACACGCGATTAATCGAGTTTAATTGCATCCAAAATAAAATTTTGCGTTTACATAATATATGTGTGTGTACTGTGTAGAATTATTTTCAATATATAGCCTAAATACACACACATATACATTTAAGAAAAATGTGTCATTTATAGATGTAATATTTAAATGTATATTAATATAAATTATACAAATGTATATACATCCAAATCGTTTCTTAAATATATACATGCATCTGTGTGTGTCTATAAATACAAAATAAATTATACACAGTACACACACATAGGCTATATTATGTAAACACAAACTTTTATTTTGGATGCGATTAATCTTTGCACTTTATAAATATTACATTAGTATTCAGACTTCATCTATGAATATTTTTTTTTATATTTCAGGACATCCCCAAAGGTTGGTTTATCATATTTAACAAAATTTAGGACAGTGTTTGAGAGCAGTTGGCTGGGATATGATGATGATGATGATGACGATGATGACGATGACGATGATGACGATGATTTCTCCAGCTATGGTGGTTCAGTGCGGGTCTGTCAGGTCTCGTCTTTATTCCTCATCAGGCCCTCAGCAGTGTGTGTGTGCAGTGTAGGGATGGGTATCTTTAAGGTTTTAACGATATTACTACTCTTACTGATACTGCTTATCGATACGGTACTTTAACGGTATTCTTATCGGTTCTTTTTGTTGTGTTTTTTTTTTTTTACATTCGGTAATAATTAAAATTTGCTTTATATTTTAAAATGTAAAATATCTATAGCAAAAGAAAAAGCAATGCTTTAACAAAACGAAAAAAAATATCTATTTGTTATGCAGCAGTGTGCAGGCTTTTTTGTTTTATATACATGAGATAGGATACGATAAGCAAAAACAAGTACAAACACACGTTCAAAAAAAGAATACAATTAAACAAAGATACAAATTATATACACAGTCATAGGCACCGATTTATGTTTTCCTCCGTGGGTGCTCATGGGCGCACGCCCTTAAAAAAAAGAAAAAGTAACGTTAGGCCTAGTCAAAAAATGTTTGCATTTCAGAACCGAACGAGAAACGCAGCGCTGCGTCTATGACAACTCGAGGTAGCCGATCGCACACCGGACGCGCACTTTGTCAGTTTATGGCCAGCAATATTGTAATGTTATGTTTAAGGACATTATGGAATTAAGATAATGTCTGTAGGCTACTATGTTACGATTGTACTGTTCAATTAAATACAACCGGGGATCCGTTAACTGATTGAATTGAGAATATCACCTGAAAATCCGATAATATCAGCAATTTTCATCAGCAGCTGATTTCTGTAAATGAATGTAAAATAAATGTATATTGTTGCACAGGTTGAAGTCAGCACATTAACGACGATTTGAGACAAATAAATGTAAATTTAATATAAAACTATGTAAATCGCGCTCTGTGGCACGGCAGGATTTTGAACAAGTCCTATAGCCGTAGCTGGTCGCCGCCGGTGTGTGTAAGTTACACTCATAGAGAATAATGTGTTCGACTTTTAAAAGACTTCGCTTCTCGTCCGGTGTGCGACACCTTTTAGGAAATGGACAGCCGCCGACACGAACGCACACACCCATTTACTTGATAATAAAGCCGTAAAGTAGGCTATCTTTCAACTCAGGACCATAGCTCAGGACAGCGCCACTTCTCACAAATACAGACAGGATTGGAGATCAAAAGTTTAACTGACACGTAACCGCGATCAGAGGCGTTTTCATCCGAGAAACGCTGTGATTGGTGGATAGGATATGGAGCAGGCGACTGACAGTGACATAACCAATCACAGTGTGACAGACGCTTCACATAGCACCAACTGCAATGTTTAATTTTAAATGAATGAAGCGTACTGGCAGTCTGGCACACACGTGGGTGCTCGGTATTTTCCGTGGGTGCTCGAGCCCCGGATGTGCTATGTACACAGTGCTTTAGTTTCAGGAAGGTCTACTAACATTACTTTTCACGTAAGTGTTTCTGTCTGAAAAGAAATCTAATTTAGTAATCAAACGTGAAATAACACTGCATAGTTTATCATAGATAGATTAATGCTTATTAAAGTTTAAGTTATTCATTCAAGAGCTGTGAGTGCTTATCTCTGCTTTTTGTTGTTTGATTCACATTAATGGCTCAATCGTCAGCAGGTTTGTTAGACGCTGCCCCTTTAAGACCCAGTAAGACATAAACTGTGTTTAAGTGAATAAACTGTGTTTCAGAGAATCTCAGAGCTTGTCATTTTTATATTTTTATGTATATTTGATAGTTTAGATGCGCACATGAAGCCCAAAGTTAAGAAGCCTATACTTTTCTTGTCTGGTTGCAGTCCATTTCGCGTCGCCTTGTGAACAGCGTCTCTTGCGCAGATTGTTGTGCTTTTAATAGCTCTTTTAATGATCAAACGCGTCCGCAATTTAGCAACAGTAGAGTCTGCATTTTACAGCAATCCCCGATCGTGCTGATTCTGACGGTACGTTTGGGTTTTAGGAAGAAATGACAGTATCGCTGTGAAGGGAAGGAAGTTGCGCTAGACAGAATGCATCTAGTTTGTAATGGTTTCATCTCAAATATCATCTGCTTATAATCTTTGAAAGCCGAAATCTAAAATAAAATTAGAATAATATCCCAGATAAAGTGTAACACGTTTGAATGTTTAGTTCTGTCCTCATTGTCACTCAAAGCAGGGCTGTGTGTTGTGCGCGCTGTGAGAGATCGCTCTCTCTCTCTCTTCTGGACTGCGAATAGCAAAATTGCATCACAGACAAATGGTTTAATATTATTGTACATAGAAATGGCTGGCTAGATAAACATGTTCAAGATTACGTCTTTATAGCAATAATAAATAGCAGGCCTACGTGTATTTTCTTGATTTCTCCAGTACCGACAGCAGAATCGATAACGTCCGAGCTTATCGATACAGCGGTCTTTCAAAATTCAGCGCCGGGGCCCGTCTAATACCGGGTTTCGGTACCCATCACCCATCGACCGTGACTTTACACACAATACACAGGCTTATAGCCCTCCTATCTCTCTGACCCAGAACCCTTCATCTGTGAGCCTGACCCACACAGAACATCCTTTCTCCGCTGTACCAGGATAAGCTTACCACAAATAAATGCTCTACTAGTACTGACCCTCATATCATATTTTAGTGACAAAATACTAAAAAATTCTGCCATTATTTACTTTAATATTCCAATTTTTTTTTTTTATTCTTTCATCATTTTTGTCTGTCCATTGAAAGTCAATGCAAACTAAAAAATGTAATGTGTTAAAGTTATTATAAAATAAATCCATATTAATCAAGCAGTTTAATCCAAGTGTTCTTCAGAGACATGATCAATTTTATATGATGGACTGATTTAATTTAGGCTTTTATTTACATCAAATAAGGTTACCGGCAGCTGGAGCGCACTTGGAGACACTCCAGATCAAACCTCATGTACATTTGGGCTTCAGTTTACCATGTTTGATGTGCTCTATATGTGTGTGTAGAATAAAAGATGAAATTCAATCTGTCAATTCAACAATCCCTTCAATTTGAGTCTCCAGAAGACTTGAATATATAGTGCTGAGTCATTTGGTCACTTTTATGCCATTTTTAATTTTATTTTACATTTTAGGATATAGCCATATGACTACAAAATGTACAATTATTGATCATCTTTATTGCATCTATATCTATACTGTTGTCACATCTGTTCTAGGTTTTGTTTATGTTCATCTATTCATGTCTTTTATTTTGAAGTTTCTCATAGGTTATTGTCATGTGATTCCTTTGGTTCATGTGCTGTGTTTTCATTGGTTTGTTTTGTCAGGTGGTTCTCAGTTCTGTCGTGTCATTGGTTAATCATCTTGAATACTCACAGGTGTGATCATTAGGCTTTATTTATAGCCCTCATGTCTAGCTGAGTTTGGCTGTTTGTAACCTGCGGTTGGAGAGTGTCGTCAAGTCTGTTCAATTTTAGTCATGTTCTTGTTTTATGTTGGTTTCAATAAACTACACATGGGTTAAACTCTACTCGCAGTCAATGGAAAAACTGCTAACATGTCAAAGATAACAAAATTGGGTCCCACTTTCTATTAAGTGCTTTTCACTACTATGTACTAACATTTCAATTAATCACTTGATGCCATCACTTACTGTGTATATACATGTTTATACATTGTACTTAAATTTAATAAATACCTGTGTAATTACAGCTTGATTCTTTTAGATTAGATAATTAGAAAACTTTATTAATCCCTGTAAGGTGAAACTCATTTTCCACCATTAAACAACACAAATAGACAATTAAACCTTAAAAACAACACCACAATCAATCTATGCAAGGAATTACACAACTTCATTAAAAAACAAGTACTGAGAACACTGAGCCACCACTAATCTTCCACGAAATTAAATTTAAGTCCACTAAAAGTACAATATGCTGGATGACCATTGTAAGACAGAATCATTTTTAATTTTGCCCTTGTTCTCTTTTCAGAATGACCTCAACTCCTCAAGTGGATCAAGAATAAGGCCAATAACCGAACCAGCCTTTCTAATCAATTTATTACTCCTATTTTTATCATCTACAGTGAAACTACATCCCAGCAGAGCACTGCAAAACACTGACCATAATTCCCTGATAAAGACACAAAGAAGCCTCCTACTAATGCCAATGGAACTCAACGTCCTCAGGAAGAATCATTTTGAAGAATAATCTTGATTAATTTCTCTAATTAGTGGCCAAGCACCGAAGGTTTGCATCCGTTGGTGTTCTTCTTTTTCTTTTTTTGCTCAAGTCTTTGGCCTCCCATTAAACCGCTCAAGGGAAAGTTATGAAAGTTGGCACACAGATAGAGGACCGTCTAAACATTAACCGCAGCAAATTTTGAGTATCTAAATCAATAGGGGTGGGAATCTCGAGGCACCTCACGATTCGATTCGATTACGATTCAGAGGCCTGCGATTCGATTCTAAAGCGATTATCGATTATCTGAATCTTTTTGTGTGTGTGTGTGTGTGTGTGTGTGTGTGTGTGTGAATATAAATACTTTGCTTTAAAAGTACAAAGTAATGACCTATAAAGAATTAACGTACAATATATTTTATTAAAATTGCAAAGAACCAACAAGAAAATAAATGTGTGCTTGAACTAGCAGCATGAGCATACTTCTTCTGCTTACCACGCCCATAAATCTATGCATCCTTGCTGTGGAGACTTGTAGGAAACTTTGACAGGTCAAATATGAATATTTGATGATAATTTTTACTTTTCACACCCGATTTAAAAATAAAAACAGTACATTATACTGTTCTCTTAACTTCAAATTTTATTATAATTTTATTTCATATAATATTATCATTTTTACTTGTTATATCAAATGTGATAATTGCTAGTTCATTTAAAATATCAAAATATGCTCCCCATACACTTACCCTGATTAAAATGAAATAACGATGTTATAATATTGTGAGATTTACACCATTATGGAAACAATAGAGAATGAATCAACATTATCTATGATCGATTCGCGTTTGTAGCATTTTTCGACAAGGCAGCAGAAATCGTCTGAACACCGGTACAGCCCAGAGCCATAGAGAGACACTGCTCTGGTACAGCCGAGTGTTTTTCCTCCTCTGGGTGGAAACGTGTCATATGGCTTCTCATATTTGTCGTGTTGCCGAAATATTTTAGTTTTATTCTACAAAGCTTACAACTAGTGTGGCTCTTGTCCAGCTCCTTTCCCCCTTCAACTTCATAGAAGCCAAAATATTTCCACACGTCAGCTTTTAACGAGGAGGGTGTTTGGATTTCGCGCTCAGCCATCGCGTCTCTGTTATGTCCACACGCCACAGACAGACGGTCTTGGGACTGCACTTCCGCGCTTCAGAGTTCCGTCTTTTGCGTTCCGTCAATATTACGTCATTATAAATAGCCTACATATCTAAAAAAAAAATTTTTTTTTTTTGAAAATCGATTTTTGACATTTCTGAATAGATTCAGAATCGTCCACGTCCACATCGCGATTCATCTAAGACTCGATTTTTCCCCCACCCCTATAAATCAATCCCTGTGGCGCCACCAACTGTCCAAAGTTTCACTTACGCTTATGCTAATGACTTTTGAACTGTAAGGGCTAGAAACAATTGTTTTTCCCTCAGATTCCTTTTAGAAAATCAGTTTTACATTTCTGAAAAACACAGAACTCCTCCTAGGGCTTTGCTCAATTTTCATGAAAATTGAACCAGATCATCTTCAGGCCATGTCGACAAAATGTTATGGAGTTCAAGTTGGTTTTTGAACAATGGGCAAATTAAAGGGTTAGTTCACCCAAAAATGAAAATTAAGTCATTAATTACTCACCCCCATGCTGTACCAACCCCGTAAGACCTTCGTTCATCTTCGGAACACAAATGAAGATATTTTTGATTAAATCTGAGAGGTGGATCACTGCTACATAGGCTGCCAGAGGGAATGAAACTTGACGGCCCAGAGAGTCATTAAAGAAAATGTTTAAATATTCCATGTGCCTACAGTGGCTCAACTATAAGTTTATCAAGCGACGAGAATACTTTTTTTCCGAAAAAAAAAACATAAATAACGACTTTATTCGACTATTCCTTTTCTTCCTTGTGGGCCTGAGACGAGAGTTCAAGAGATTTCCACGACGCATGCGCGAGAACTGAACAAGAAGTATTAGAAGAAGAACGTCCTCTTCTCAGTTCTCGCGCATGCGTCGTGGAAATCTCTTGAACTCTCGTCTCAGGCCCACAAGGAAGAAAAGGAATAGTCGAATAAAGTCGTTATTTATGTTTTTTTTTTCGGAAAAAAAGTATTCTCGTCGCTTGATAAACTTATAGTTGAGCCACTGTAGGCACATGGAATATTTAAACATGTTCTTTAATGACTTTCTGGGCCGTCAAGTTTCATTCCCTCTGGCAGCCTATGTAGCAGTGATCCACCTCTCAGATTTAATCAAAAATATCTTCATTTGTGTTCCGAAGATGAACGAAGGTCTTACGGGGTTGGTACAGCATGGGGGTGAGTAATTAATGACTTAATTTTCATTTTTGGGTGAACTAACCCTTTAATTCATGCCTAAATGGACATGAGGCTTTATCTCCACACCGCTTTAGTGTGTTCTGACCAAACTTGGTGTGTGTTGTGACAACCATGACTTGAGAATACCTGCACAGTTTCAGCGCAGTGCCACCTAGTGGTCAGGAGATATGAAAAACATTACATGTTTGTTTATAACTTCTGAACAGTTTGGCCAAAATCACAACAACAAAAAAATTAAAAAATAAAATAAAAACAAAATCACTGGTCTCTTTAGATTCAGTGCAATGCGTGCAGAGTCAAACAAAACACAATTTTCCCATATTGGCTATTTTGAATTTTGTTGTAAAATGCAATATTTTATGAACACATTTGTGTATCATTAGGAAACTTGGCAGAAACTTGGGGCAGATAATAAAATTTCACAAAATGCTAATAGCTTTTGATTAGTTTTGCCTTCTGTAATGAAACGGTTCTTAATAGATTCCTTGGGTCATGCCGAGAACATAGATACCAACTTTGCTATTTTTGGCCGAACTCTTGCTTTTCTTTAAAAACATACTTTTTTAAACTCCTCCTAGACCATTGCTCAGATATTCACCAAAATGGAATCATATTATCTTCAGACCATGGCTGCAAAAAACTGTGGATTTTGTCAATAGACGAAATGTCTTTGTATATCGCATCAACAAAAGTGATGACATGATGCCAAAACGACTGAGGCTTGATCTCTGCAATGCCGTGACATCTTGACACCAAACTTGGCATGTGTCAGTCACCTCACTCTAACCACAACACATCAATTTGGTCACAGCGCCAGCTATTGGTCGAAAGTGATAAACCATAAAGATTGTTAGATACTACTGATTGTTTTTAAGCTTTTTTCAGCCATTTTGCCTAAATCCTAATAATAAATTAATAAAAAACTAATAATATGTCTTTAATTGCTCATTGTTGCAGTTGATACTCCCAGTCATGGTGGCATGACTTATTGTGCCTTCATTGTGCCTTTGGCTTTTACAGTTACATAGCAGTTAAAGACACCTAATGCACCGTCGATAATAACAGGAGACTTCTAGTTTTTCCTCATTACTCCTCCTCAACGCTGTGGGATGGTGGATGTCTTGTAAACATCCACGAGACAGATTTGCTCCACAGTGAAATAGAAGTAAACGTTGAATGCACATGGGGTGAACACACACCTGCGCTTCTCCATATGGAAATCACAGGTAAAACATCAGTCGCATCAATTATAAATGCTGCCACCTGCTAACCTGCGCTCCCATCAGTTGCTCTGTGTGTGTGTGTGTAAGTGTGTGTGTGTGTGTGTGTGTGTGTGTGTGTGTGTGTGTGTGTGTGTGTGTGTGTGTGTGTGTAAGTGTGTGCAGTCAGGAGGGAGAGCGGCTTGCATAATCCAGCCTTCGGCACATTGCCACATCATATCTAATGAGAGAAAGAAAAGGGCTACATGAGCTACAACACTAGGGCTAAATTAAGAGAGACAAGACTGTTCCTGCCTACAGGCACACACACACACACACACACACACACACACACCGCATGTGCATCACGGTCGTCAGCACCTCACAGAACACAGACTGTGTGATAAATGCCTCTTCCACCAAACTGTTACATGGAGTCATTTCATTGATAAAAAATAAGTAAATAACCAGAAACACAAGCAGTTTGTGTCTTTCAGTGACACTACAATAACTAGCCTACTGTTCATAGTGTTCATATGACGTCACCCGCATGTAGAAACGCCCACCTGTAGGGTAAAACACGGCTTTCCTCCATCGCCCGCTAGTCATTTTTACCAGGTTTGTTCTAAGTACTAATGTAAAAGACAACGATGATGCACGCAATATACAACCAATATACAGATGAACGCTGAATATAGACGCAGCGCGCCGTTCCTCAAGTGTTTCTTCACAGAAAACCATTTTGAAGAAAACAACATTTAGTGCATTACATTCATATTCTGGACTCTGCTCGCCTGTATATAATGCATCAGCAATAAAGTGTTGAATTTGATCTTTTAATATCACGGTTTTAGTGCATTAAGGCACTGTTAGGGTTTTCACTTGATGTTTTTAGTGATTGAAATACTAGGGTTGAACTGATAAGAACATTTGGCCGATACCAATAACCGATAATTCTTTATATTTGAAAGCGGACCGATATATTACCCGATAAATCCAAATTTTTATATAATTTTTGAGAGCCTGATTACAAAAACAATAGACTTATCATTAAAAGTTTCATGTCCCAACTCCCAAGCCCACAATTATATATAATGATAATTTTATGTAGCCAGATCTGACAGATGTGAAAGATTTGCGCATGTTGCACTTAACCATATTTTCCATTTTTCCTTTTATAAGCCATTTAAAACCATCTTGACCAATGCGCATATAAAGTGTCTCAGCTGTTGGTAAGAAAACATTATTTATCGGCTTTAAAATATCAGCCAAATTTTTTTATTGCGCCGATAACGATAACATTAAAAATAGGGCTGCAACTAACGATTATTTTGATAATCGATTAATCGGACGATTATTTTTTCGATTAATCGATTAATCGGATAGAAATTAAATTAGATTTTTTTTTATTATAACTAAATAAAACCGTAAATCAGGGTATTTATGTGTAAAAGTGTACTTTAAAAAGTGCAAAAGCCACACATTGAGTTTTACTAATATCAATATTTGCATTGTTTTTAATGATAATTGCTGATGGCAAGTTGACAAACATGATTATTGTTAAAAAAATGATATCCAACATATTATGTTTTAACACAATTTTTGTTAAAACAAATTTACACAGACATGTTGTTCAGATGTGAATATCTGAACTAAAAACAAACTAAAAACATCTAAAATATATAATTCATTTAATTTTTATTTAAAATTAATTATATATAAGGAAAAAGAATATAATATATATTATATATATAATATATAAAAGAATATAATATAAGGATAAATTGATTAAATAAATATAGAAAGACTGAAAACAATTGTGTGAATGTAGAGCCGCAGTAGATCGCGTTTGAAAAACAATTAAAACTTAGTAGACAAATGCTATAAAAAGAGAACGGAATGGAGGTAACGTTACCCAGCAAGCTAACAGGCTTGAGTAAAGGACAGGAGAAATTATGCATTAGTGCACAAGCATTCGCTGAAAACCATTGAGTACAGTGACTAAAAAACAATATTTTACTGCTGCTGTTATTAACTGCCTTTGTATTTAATGCTTCACTTTGTAAACACCGTTTTAATTTAACCTATTTCTGCGGTAGCGCTATTTTAATCCATCACTTACGTTGCGAGCGAACTGATTGCACAACCTGATGCTCGAGACAAAATACAGACATCCCGGAAGTCCCGGGAGTCTCCCGCATATTGATTGCGGCTCCCTGATGCCCGCGAATTAGTTCAAAGTCCCGAAATCTAGAGCGCGCAAGCAAGAGCGCGCATTCGAGACAGAAGAGACTGCTCCAAACCGTGTAGCGCGCGCGCTCGGCAGAGCGCCTGAGGGAGAGAGACCTTGCGTGTGTGTGCGTACCAGTAAACGCTCCCCGTGACGTAAGCAGACCAACTAATCGATAATGACATTCGTTGACAACGATTTTCATAATCGATTATAATCGATTTTATCGATTAGTTGTTGCAGCCCTAATTAAAAATGAACATATATTGGCCGATATGGTGGCCAATATGTCGTGCATCTCTAGCAACACTGCAGTAGGTGCTGTAGATGGATCACAAGTGCCCAAAACTATTATTATATTGTTTTTGTACATATCAGCCATTGACCACGCTGATATTGGTACAGGCCATTGGGAAAAAGAGCATGAGTCGACCACTACTACTAGTAGTACATACACAGAGATGATGTTTGTCTGTTTTATTCCAGTATGTTCTGAAATCCTAAGTTTAAACCCTCATTAGCATTCGTAGCGAACTGATCAGTGCTTTAGCAGAATCTGTGGCCTTGGATGAATGAAATATTTAGAAGTGCTTCAGTCGGTTGGATTGAGCGCTGGCTCTCTTTCAGCCGGGCCTCTATTGAGGAGGGTTTCAAGTGGTCTAGAGCCCTGAATAATTCAAGTCTTTACCAAGGTGCAAGACAGACAGACAGACAGAGACACACACACACACACACACACACACACACACACACACCTGGATTAAACAAAAGCAATACACCCCTAGATTAACTCTCCAGTTAACATGAATGATAAAACTCCTACAAGAAAACACTTTCCCTGCTAAAATCAAGTGAATCTTTTCTTTATACGTCACTGATTTTGTTAATCTATTACTCTTGAAGTGTACTAAGTAACTACTCCATCCAGCCAGGATGGCGGAGCGTTAAACACACTGCTCTTTCAGAGCGTCACATGTCTGTTTCATCTGTTACTCTTGCTCTGGGATCAGGAGAGAGACGTGAGCACTTGGGGCCGCGACAGACAAAAGTCTCTAAGCAACAGGAGCAGGACAGCACACAGTCGAAACTCTGGAGCATGTGACCGGCGTTCAGGCTGGAAACGATCCTGATGGAGGATGACCATACAGGCAAAAACAGACCAATAAAACAAGGAGGGACTAACATGGCAAACAATGAAATTAAACACTTCATGTATTCTTTGGAAACTGTGTATTGATGTTTGAAAACTCGACTAATATATATATATTTATATATATATATATATATATATATATATATATATATACATACATACACACACACACAATACCCGCTCTCGTCTTACGACAACTTTGAACCTTTTTGATCCAGTTCAAATGCTGAATACTGTATATACATACAAGGTGTAAAGTGCAGGTTCAGAAAGTAAAACCTCCTCAGTATTTTGTTCCATAACCTGGATTTGCTAATTAGCAGAGTTTCAGAACTATAGAAGTAATTAGTGAAATCAGCTGGATGAGTTCAAGGGTGGAATAAACATACGGCAGGACTTTCACTTTCTGACCCCTGGACTGAACACCTGTGTGTGTGTGTGTGTGTGTGTGTGTGTGTGTGTGTGTGTGTGTGTGTGTGTGTGTGTGTGTGTGTGTGTGTGTGTGTGTGTGTGTGTGTGTGTGCGTTTTATAGTGGTTTTTGGGTGCTGACAGTTCAACATTTACGATTACCATGATGAAGCACGACGCATTCAAGCGTGCTACAAAAGCTTAGACATTTACAGGGGATAAAGTCTCAATTCATCTCAACAAATCTAAGTAACTCACTACTCAGCCTCACTGACGGGCCAGTTGCTCTTCGCTGACCGCACGATCAGTCCAGCTGAAGAGGATCCGGCTCGAGAGCAGGACATGTGATAAAGCGGATGGATGATGACATCAGCAGGAGTGAGCGCTCACGGTCATGCTGAGACGTGCTGAGACATGCACTCGACACCAGCTACTTCCTCAACATCAGAGGAAGGAAACACACTTTCTGTGCCATGGGTTCATGTGTTAAAGGTGCTCTAAGCGATGTCGGGTGACATCACTTCTTGTTGACGTACAAAGTATTGTCAAACAAAACGGAGACTAGCTCGACCCTCCCTCCTCCTCATCCGCGCACTAACCCCCCAAACCCCGCCCCCAAATCCTTCTGGACTGTTATTGGCTGGAACAGTGTGTTATGTTTCGTGGTGCGGGTTAGCCCAGTGTGTTTGTGTTCGTGTGTGGAGCCTGGGGTGTGTGCAGAGACTGCGTGTTTTACACTGTGTTCAGGGGACAGGCAGCTAGCGATAGTGAGGAGATGTTTGTTGTATGTGACAAAAAATGTTTTGGCCAAAAAACGTGTGACATCGCTCCTTAGAGCACCTTTAATACAGACGAGCGTCAGTGTGTGTGTAGCAGACCAAACTGAGACAGACTTCAGATTCAACAGCAGTGTTTTTGAGCTCTAATATTCACAGACACTATATCACAATCTTTTGATTATTCATCCAAACTTCGGTGACATTCCCGTTTATACTGTAAGTTTCATTTGTGACTGGATTCTGTGATTCCAGAAAGTCTTTATTTTCAACATCACGGAAACCAAAGGGTCCTACTGAAATACTGTAGGTGGGATGAGATGTGATTTTCTTTAGCAAAGTAGATTTGCTGCTTCAGGAAAGACATGTGAAACTAAACCGTTCTTGTTTCTCTAAAAAGAAATGTGGGATTTAAAGTCCCCTTGCAGTCAACCATTTTATCCCTTAAAACTCATTTGATCACCAAAATTACATATTTAAACGTTTTGATTCTTTATTTTTCTTATTAACAGTTTACTAGTATAACCTGGCTTTACTTGAGTCCCCTTCCAGTTCGTGGTTAATGATATGCGAAAGCCCGCCCCCCTCGTGATCTGATTGGTTACAAGGTAGTTTGTGACGTCAGAAACACCAGTGATTTCAAACCGTGTTTTTGAGACTGTCTTTGGTTCACTGCAGTTTTAAGCAGAAAATACTCAGCAATGCTGTCGACTTATGAATTTACACACGGTTTATCTTAAAGCATATTAAAAACACCACATAGACATATAAACAACATTAAAAGCTGGATTTTCACCACAGGGGACTTTAAGGCCAGCAAAGTACTGTACACAAAAAGTATTTGGCTCACACACTGCAGGCGCGCTGCACATACTGTGACAATGACAAACTGTAGTACTAAAAATAGATATAGTCATCTATAGATATCCACTGAACCACACGTGTTGCTATTAGCAGGAGTGTTTGCTATCAGGCTAACAGAACATCTCCACCATGGCAGAAGTTGATCAGAGATAAAACTGATGATAGACAAAACTCAGCATCCCTTCTCATTTCATCACGTTACAGATGGTCAGCGCATGAAGTTATCAGAAATCAAGAGATGTTTAGAAACACACTTCTCCCGCGGTTGGGTCTACAGTCTCAAAAAGTATATGAAGAATCAAAAAAAGAAGGAAAAACTAATCCAAAAACAGACTTGCATCAATAAAATTGATAACTAGTTTGAAATATAATATATAATCTGTATTGGTAGAAACACTGGTCTAGTGAAGGTAGTTTTTCAGTAGCAGCTACAGCCTTAGACAACCCAATAAACTATGCTAATTCTTGCAAGAAGAAGCCCAACATCGTCTCTAGTTACTCTAGCCGTTTTCTCCCTCAAAAGACTGAATCGATCCAAGGTTGCTCAGATTCCTGGCTCGTCTCTGCGGGGAGGATTGTGGGTAACCGGGGAGTATCGCTGAGAAATGACATCAGCTCGAGCCGGAACCAAAGGAAAGTGATCCGGGCTGAGCTCCACTCCTCCACCAGGAGAAAGAAAACACACTGAACAAGAAGTAAATGCCAAGCGCCCAGAGGTCAAGCCAGATCTTCATCTCTTTCAGGATGCAGATAATGAGAGCTTTCACCTGAGCGGACAGATCCCGTACTGTGAGCCGCTAGCTAACTCAACCGCTTCACACACACTCCCGCTTAAAGACACAGCTCACCTTATTCCTCAGACCTGTCTGTCCTACAGTCAGCCATTAAACCTGAAGTTTAGCAGAACGGTGCTCTTTGATAAAAATAAAACGTTTTTCATTTCTGGGTCAACTATCCTCTTTAGTAAAGCTAGTCAGAAGTTTCCAGTGTGAGCTCACAGGATTTCTGGCACAAAAGTGTGATTATGGAGTGGTGTTGGTGCGGTGGCACCGGCTCTGTGGACCAGAGTTATGCTCAGCCTTGGGGTTATCATGCTGTGCTCCACAATAAACGTGTTTTAAAGCTTTGCCAACTTAAATATTCAAGTGCAAGCGTTAGATGCGTGAAAGAACTCAACTCAATATTGTGAAGTTGTGTGTGCCGCTTTCAGACAGCGTGTGAATGCTGAATCCCGCTCTTTCACGTCTTCTTCCGCAAGACTCCTTCTTGAACAGACAAATTCACACAAATTATGTCAAAAAATGCTGGTCTTGGCAAGAATCCTAGTAAACAGTCAGTTGTGTCTTAAGTGAACATAAACAGTTGAGAAATGAAACGCATGTTTGTCAGTATATTGGATCTCTGCACTCTTAAAGTGACAGTAGCCTAATATTCCTGCTACTGTTTTACTTTTATTGTTACAAAGTTGTTTAACAACAAAGGACAAATAAAGAAATTTAAAAATAATCACACTGTTCTTGACTGAATAACTTCAGAAACTTTATAAGGATTCATCCATATTTAAATACAGAGAAGACTGCAGTGATATTTTACATTTGATTATTCATGTTCTCTACCAGAAAATTACTGTTAGACTGCCCTGAAAAACACAAAAACAGTGTTTATTTGTATGTATTGTATTTGTGCTATTGCTTGTAATTGGATGATTTCTTCTTATTTTATAACTAACAGTTTTCTTGTCTTTAACAGTATTTGAAAATTATATGAGTTAGGCTTGTAGTTTTTGGTGTCATAACCTTATTTGCTAATGTCGTGGGTCAAAAACAACGAAGACAGTAGCGCTTTCACACAGCAATCCCAGTAAAATCCCAGTAAAGACTTGTTGTTGTCAAAAGAACCGGTACTTCGGTACTGAAATTTTGAAATTGTGACGGTTCCAGCATTTCTGTAGTACCGAGTGCCGGGATATTCGGTTCCCACTAACATCTGCTTTATCTAAGCACAGACTCCAGACTAATCTTTTAACAAGAAGCACTGTAGACAATATACACCACGATACTAGTGCTTGTGAATATTAAACCGCAAAAAAAACTAGGCTATTAACCCTATATGTTCTGCTTGTCTCTGTGCGAATGAATGGCGCAGACGCGCGGTTTCATTTACCACACACACACACACACACACACACACACACACACACACACAAACACAAACACACAAAGCTCTCGCAGGTTTCGGTCTCTGCTGCCTCACGATATGAGGACATGATGCACTTGAATGGTATGGTGACATCCCTATGTGAAAGGCTAGTAACTAGGCCTATTTTTTCTATGAATTACAGTTTTGTAGTGGGGCCAGTGCACATTTGGCAGAGCAAGTTAAAGGTTGAGCCGTGTTGTGGGGGGTTATGCGAGCTGGACATTAATCTGCAGTGATCAGCCAGTGTTATGACGGCTGAATTATGTGTTCATGTTCAGGCCTGTCTGACAGCAACAACAAGCTTGTGTTGAACTCTTCCAGCTTCACCACACAACCGAAAAACTATTGACAAAATGCATTCAGAATGTGCACTACTACTGTATGTGCCCCATACTAAAACACTATTATTTAAAATATTTCATTTATATGCAACATGCCAAGCAGTAACAGTAACAGGCAGAATCCTATGATAAAATGTCTGGGTTATTTCCCCCATTAAGATTACCATTTTATTTTCATTTCTGAAAGTCTTCCTGTAAGGACATACTACTGTTATTTTGATATATACACTAACCATTCATTAAATACAAAACAATACGTTTTATAAATGTACAGTTTGATTGTATGTGCATTGCACATCCAGGTGATTGGAAGAAAATACTGAGGAGGACTTTTACTTTCTGAACCTGGACTTTCCACCTCTGATAGAATAGAACATGCAAACTAGTTTGTTACAGCTCAAATGTATCATTCTCATTCTATCATTCACCCTGCCTCCATTACACATCTTTATCACACAAGTGTTTGATCACAACATTTGAGTGATCATTGCAAAAAAATGTGTGTGATATATATATTTATGTATACTGTATTCTATATACAGTACCAGTCAAAAGTTTGTACACACGAATGGTAAAGTGTGTCCAAACGTTTGACTGGTTCTTCTGTAATATAATATACACATAAATAATATTGCTACTGTATTATATTATACACAAATAATATCGGCCGATATATCGTTGTCAGGTTTTTTTTACTCCCTAATATCGGTATCGGCCCCCGAGAATCCATATCGGTCAGGCTCTAGTCTAAAACGAGAACTTTTAAGAGAAATGAGGAGCTTGAGTTTGTTGCTCAGCCCTGTTTGAATCACGAGAGGCGTCAAAGCAATTCTTCAATTCTTAGAACTATATCTTTATGTGTGAAGACATATGCGTTTGTGTGTGAACGGGCCTTTAGTCCTTAAAAAGCCTCAAATTGTTATATGCAAAATATGTTTTAAAATGTTTTACTTTTTTTCCCCCCAATACTGAGGCAAATATGACAGACACTCCTTGACAGCTGTTGTGAGAGATTCACCCAGTGAATGTCAGACAAGCTCATGTGTCTATTATACCTGAAAACCTCAGGTCACGAGCCCATTCAGAGAGAGAGAGAGAGACACACACACACACACACACACACACACACACACACACACACACACACACACACACACACACACACACACACACACACACACACACACACACACACACACACACACACACACACACACACACACACACACACACACACACACACACACACACACACACACAGTTCTTTTAGCAAGGGAAATGAAAAGTCCAAATCCTTGTAACTGAAAAAGAGGAGTGGACAAACTCACAAACCAGCTCAAACTGCCCACTGTCCAATCTATCAAACCATTTACTGTATAAAAACATTTCATCTTATCTGTCAAGCTTTGTGTGGGTTTCCAGAGGAGCAATCCTGTCAAAAACAAAATAACAGGAAAGAACTAAAATACACTGGAATAATGTTTGGGAAGAGTGAAAGTGAACGTGACATGTGGAGGCCAAGTATGGTAACCAACACTCAGCATTTAACAGATCTAAGTTAACGCAAACACATTAATAAAGTAGTGAGTACTGAACACACACACACACACACACACACACAGGAGCAGTGGGCAGCATGCACTGCCGGGGAGCGATTGGGGGTTCGGTGATCAAAACCATCTCAGATTTCCCTGCTGGTATTGAGGATCGAACCTGCAACTTTCAGGTTACCAGTCAGACTCTATAACCATTAAGCAAGCGAGGAGGAGTGAGAGGATAAGAGGTTTGATATCTATGGATGAGATGAGCAAAAGCAGATGTTCAGGAACACAGGAAGTTACACACAAACACACACTTTAATGCGCTGGGCGGAAAACATAAAACATAAATTACAGGTTTTCTATGAAATTCTTAAGGATTGCTGGTGTGATTATCAGAGGACTGTCAAAGCTGAAAAGGCAAAATATCTCTCTGATATTATTGAAAATAACTGTCATAAACCTCATGTTCTTTTTAGCAAAATTAACTCTGTTCTTCATACCCCACAATCCATAAATCAGGAAGAATCTTCTGCGGCCTGTGAAAAATTTCTCCACTTTTTTGTGGAAAAGATTACTACCATTAGAGCTAGCATCCCACTTCCAGCCTTGACCCCTCCATTTCCATAGTGTGTCCAGCAGTTCTCACTGAGTTTGAGCCTGTATCCCTCTCGGCCCTTACTGATATTCTTACACATTTAAAACCTTCAATTTGTCCTACTGATATCATTTCACCTTTAGGTTATGTGCCACCTTGTTTTAAAGAGGCAGTGGTGCAACCCGTTATCAAAAAGCCAAATCTGGACACCTCAGTTCTTGCAAATTATCGTCCGATCTCCAAACTTCCTTTCATATCCAAGATTCTAGAGAAGGCGGTTCTCGTGCAGCTACAATCGTCTTTAGATCTGCATGGTATCCTTGAGGTGTTCCAGTCTGGCTTTAAAGCATTTCACAGTACAGAGTCTGCACTTATAAAAGTTTTTAATGATCCTTTAATCACAACAGACTCTGGAAATTCTGCAATTCTTATGCTGTTAGATCTCACAGCTGCATTTGATACAGTCGACCACAGTGTTCTTATCGCTCGTCTCGAACACAACGTGGGGATTAAAGGCACTGCATTAGAATGTTTTAGATCATATTTGTCAGAGAGAGTATTCAAGGTTGGTATTGGTGGCTTTACTTCAGCCACAGTACCACTGACATGTGGAGTTCCGCAGGGCTCTATTTTGGGGCCGATTCTCTTCTCCCTTTATTTACTTCCCCTTGGATCCATCTTAAAGAAGCATAACATCAGTTACCATTTTTATGCAGACGATTCACAGATCTACTTGCCTATAAAAAGTAAAGGTGAAAATTCCTTAAAAAGACTGTTTGATTGTTTTTATGACATTAAAGCCTGGATGGCTTTAAACTTTTTACATTTTAATGAAAGAAAAAATGAAGTCATGTAATTTAGACCCAGTAGCTCTACTAGTGCTTCCCAATTGGACCTAGGTCCCCTGGCACCCTATGTCAATGGTAACTAATCTTGGTGTTAAGATGGATAGTGATTTTCGACTAGAGAAGCGGATAAAATCCGTTGTAAGAGCTAGTTTCTTTCAACTTAGACTGCTTACAGAACTGAAGCCATTTTTATCTTTTACGGATTTTGAGAGGGTTATACATGCTTTTATCACAACTCGTCTGTACTATTGTAATGCTTTATATGTGGGCATTAACCAGACCTCCCTCTCCAGATTACAAATGGTTCAAAATGCTGCTGCTCGAGTCCTTACCGGAACACGAAAACGAGATCACATTACGCCTGTTCTTGCCTCCCTTCATTGGCTACCGGTTTGTTTTAGAATACATTTTAATATTCTGTTGTTTGTTTTTAAATCTCTCTATGGTCAAGCCCCAGTTTATATCTCCGAACTACTGAAGATGCACGCTCCTCTGAGGTCATTAAGGTCTGCTGACCAGCTACTCTTTTCTGTCCCTAGAACACGGCTCAAAAATAGGGGTGATCGAGCATTTTCAGTTGTGGCCCCAAGGCTGTGGAATGATCTGCCTTTGCACGTCAGATTAGCTCCTAGCATGCACATCTTTAAATCACGACTTAAGACCCACTTTTATTCATTGGCATTTAAACCTGCTTGAGAGTTGTATCTTGCAAATTATAGTTTTCTAGTTTGTTTATTGTTTTAATTGCTTGCTCGTTGTTGTTTTCCATGTTTTACAACTGTGCCTGAAATTATGTTAATGTCCAGCACTTTGGTCAACCTCGGTTGTTTTTAAATGTGCTTTACAAATAAAGTTGGAATGGTATGGTATGGTAAAACACAATTCAGGAGGATCCAGTGAGAACAACACGATCCACACACTGGCCTCATAAACACTGGAGAACTTTCTGCTGTTCACACTTGATAAAGATAAAGCAATTAACCGCTTCAATTTGAGACCAGCTCAACTACTCTAAGAGTCAGACAGGAGAGAACGAGATGGAGAGAGAAACTCATGCATTAAAACACTGAGCACACAGGTGTAACTGTACAGCTTCATTAATGAACACACACACACACACACACACACACACACACACACACAGACAGTAAGCAAAGAGAAAAAGGCCAACAGAGCAATTCTGCAAGCTTTATCGCTACACACACACACACATCATGCCCACTTCTAATAGATCACAAACATCACTCATTCTCTGTAACTTCAGCTGCCTGCTGTTAGAAGATATCAATCACACAGATGCAGGAAGATCAACACAATCCAGACAAGCAAATGCTATCCTGAGGTTTGTAACAAACATGCTCCGAGTCAAATAAACCTCATGCATTTCAAAAACATGCGCCAAACAGAACACTGCTGGATAACAGCTTCACATTCGAGCTTTGCGTTCCTGCTTTAGAGAGTGCAATCCCGCAAGCCCAACAGAAACACGCATCAGCAGAACGGCTCGTGGCTGGTGTGCTCTACATTGAACTGTTATTATCGATACGTCTTTGTGTTAGTGAAACGGCACCAGGCCTGTGATAGTTTGAGGAGCAGTGAAGACTGAAGGTGTTCGAGTCGTCGTGTTGAACAGCTGCAGCTCCGCATTTGAATGCATGACAGATCGCGGCGAAACATGACGCGTTCACACGGAACGCAGCGCGAGACACAGTAAACACGAGTCTTACCTTTGGAATTGCTGAATGCGGTGTACCAGGATAACGATATAAACCCACACAACCCGAAGAGTATGACTGTTAGGAAGGTGCCATTTCTGAGCCTCATCTCCGGGTCCGCGCCGGGATCATGTCCGAACCGAACCGTGCGCTGCCTGCGTGCGTGCGTGCGTGCGTGCGTTAATGACAGCGCGCGCACATGAGGGATGAGAATGTGAGAGACTGTGTACAGACAGATGCCGTTTATACAGGAGGGTGTGTGTGTGTTTGTAAGAGAGAGAGAGAGAGAGAGAGAGAGAGAGAGAGAGAGTATGTTCGGGCTCGTGCACGCGGTGCAGCTGCTCCTCCTCGCGGTCGGTCGAAGTAGAAACACGCGCACGGTTCATGTTTTACACTGTATTACACATCAGTTTTGATTCATTTTGCAAACAGCCTAGAGTTTGAGTCCTGGTGTATTTGCTGTAACACGTTTAAGAGTGTGGCCTGTTTACAGTCAAACCAAAAATGAATCAGACATATATATATATATATATATATATATATATATATATATATATATATATATATATATATATATATTTATATATATTTATATATATATATATATATATATATATATATATATATATATATATATATATATATATTTCTTTTCTACTTTGGTGCAGGACACTATAGTTTATTTATGTACTCGAGGAAAGCAAAATAAAGTAAACTGTGACATTATACTCAAAAATTCTTCATGCAGAGGACTACCAGTAAAATTGATTTTAAAAAATTGGGAACAAAAATTATGTTTTGCTGAAGAGTTTTTTCTGTAATTGCTAATGCACCTTTTTACAGCACAGACTGAACAACATAAAGCATTGCTTGGTGATTGGTTGAGCTAAACTGGTATTATCTAATTGTGTAGTTAAATTTAACAGCTGACAGATATTCAACATAATTCATGTGTGAGACAGTCTAACAGAAGGACGGACAAAACCAGTGAAATATCAACTGATTTCATAACTCTGAGTTCTGGTCATATTTTATCATCATTTTCTAAACTATATGGCGAATAAACTGTGATAATGTGAGAAATGTTGAAGGTGTCTGAAGAATTTTTTGGTTTGACTGTATAAACAATCTCATAATGTAAATAATGCACCAGCTGTTAACATGATTTTAGTGTGAGAAAAATGATGAACTTATTATTATTATTAATATTATTAATACTTTTTTGTGTTAAGTTAGGCTATGCTTTACCCTACAAGAAAGACATTGAACATCTCAAGTAATGCACACATTTTAAGTGGATTTATAAGATTATAAGCCTCACATTTCTGCATTTAAACTCGTCAAACATCGACCGTCATTCACTTCCATTAGAAGTGCCTCACTGTAACCTCGATGCTTTAAGAAAACAGGGCTTTTGTTTTCAGCATTCTGGGACAAATACTGTAGATTGAGCTTCACTTGCACTGAACCCAGAATATTAGACTATAAATGGACAAATCTATATTGCTTCGATAGGATTTTTATTTGTCCTAATTGCTTTTCAGTATATAATCATTTTAATATTATTCATATTCATATTTTAATAGATTTTCAATTAGTATTATGTCAAATACCTTAATAACAAAATAAAATACATGTTGCATTCAACCAAATGTATTTTAAGATTGGAAATTTATTATACAAGTACATTTTTTAAAAAATAGTTTCCTGCTATATGTAATATCGGGTTAAAACTATTAGTTTATAGTAAATATACAGAGATATAATCATTCTGTTTGAGACAGATGGATGAATGGATAGGTAGAATGATGGATGGATGTCCTGGCCCCATTCTATCCATTGGCCCTTCCAGTCATGGCCTCCTAATAATCCCCATCCATTGAATTAGCTGTATCAATCTCTCTCCTTTCCACCTATAACCGGTGTCTCCACCTAAAGCTGGTGTGTGTGAGAGCACTGTCTCAAGCTATAGCCGGTATGTGGCGAGAGCACTGTCTCCACCTATAGCTGGTGTGTGTGAGTGCACTGTCTCCACCTATAGCTGGTGTGTGTGAGCGCACTGTCTCCACCTATAGCTGGTGTGTGGCGAGAGCACTGTCTTGTTCTATAGCTGGTGTGTGGCGAGAGCACTGTCTCCATCTATAGCTGGTGTGTGGTGAGAGCACTGTCTCCACCTATAGCCGGTGTGTGGCGAGAGCACTGTCTCCACCTATAGCAGGTGTGTGGTGAGAGCACTGTCTCCACCTATAGCAGGTGTGTGGCGAGAGCACTGTCTCCACCTATAGCCGGTATATGGGGAGAGCACTGTCTCCACCTATAGCCGGTGTGTGGCATGAGCACTGTCTCAACCTATAGCTGGTGTGTGGCGTGAGCACTGTCTCCACCTATAGCTGGTGTGTGGCGAGAGCACTGTCTCCACCTATAGCTGGTGTGTGGCGAGAGCACTGTCTCCATCTATAGCTGGTGTGTGGTGAGAGCACTGTCTCCACCTATAGCCGGTGTGTGGCGAGAGCACTGTCTCCACCTATAGCTGGTGTGTGGCGAGAGCACTGTCTCCACCTATAGCAGGTGTGTGGCGAGAGCAGTCTCCACCTATAGCTGGTGTGTGGTGAGAGCACTGTCTCCACCTATAGCTGGTGTGTGGCGAGAGCACTGTCTCCACCTATAGCCGGTGTGTGGTGAGAGCACTGTCTCCACCTATAGCAGGTGTGTGGCAAAAGCACTGTCTCCACCTATAGCTGGTGTGTGGTGAGAGCACTGTCTCCACCTATAGCCGGTGTGTGGCGAGAGCACTGTCTCCACCTATAGCCGGTGTGTGGCGAGAGCACTGTCTCCACCTAAAGCTGGTGTGTGGTGAGAGCACTGTCTCCACCTATAGCTGGTGTGTGGCGAGAGCACTGTCTCCACCTATAGCCGGTGTGTGGGGAGAGCAGTCTCCACCTATAGCTGGTGTGTGGCGAGAGCACTGTCTCCACCTATAGCTGGTGTGTGGCGAGAGCACTGTCTCCACCTATAGCTGGTGTGTGGCGATAGCTGGTGTGTGGCAAGAGCTGGTGTGTGGCGAGAGCACTGTCTCCACCTATAGCTGGTGTGTGGCGAGAGCACTTTCTCCACCTATAGCCGGTGTGTGCCGAGAGCACTGTATCAACCTATAGCCGGTGTGTGGCAAGAGCACTGTCTCCACCTATAGCCGGTGTGTGGCGAGAGCACTGTCTCCACCTATAGCTGGTGTGTGGCGAGAGCACTGTCTCCACCTATAGCTGGTGTGTGGCGAGAGCACTGTCTCCACCTATAGCTGGTGTGTGTGAGCGCACTGTCTCCACCTATAGCTGGTGTGTGGCGAGAGCACTGTCTCCACCTATAGCTGGTGTGTGGTGAGAGCACTGTCTCCACCTATAGCCGGTGTGTGGCGAGAGCACTGTCTCCACCTATAGCAGGTGTGTGGCGAGAGCACTGTCTCCACCTATAGCAGGTGTGTGGCGAGAGCACTGTCTCCACCTATAGCAGGTGTGTGGCGAGAGCACTGTCTCCACCTATAGCTGGTGTGTGGCGAGAGCACTGTCTCCACCTATAGCTGGTGTGTGGCGAGAGCACTGTCTCCACCTATAGCTGGTGTGTGTGAGCGCACTGTCTCCACCTATAGCTGGTGTGTGGCGAGAGCACTGTCTCCACCTATAGCTGGTGTGTGGCTAGAGCACTGTCTCCACCTATAGCTGGTGTGTGTGAGCACACTGTCTCCACCTATAGCTGGTGTGTGGCGAGAGCACTGTCTCCACCTATAGCTGGTGTGTGGCGAGAGCACTGTCTCCACCTATAGCAGGTTTGTGGCGAGAGCACTGTCTCCACCTATAGCTGGTGTGTGGTGAGAGCACTGTCTCCACCTATAGCTGGTGTGTGTGAGCGCACTGTCTCCACCTATAGCTGGTGTGTGGCGAGAGCACTGTCTCCACCTGTAGCTGGTGTGTGGCGAGAGCACTGTCTCCACCTATAGCTGGTGTGTGGCGAGAGCACTGTCTCCACCTATAGCTGGTGTGTGGCTAGAGCACTGTCTCCACCTATAGCTGGTGTGTGTGAGCACACTGTCTCCACCTATAGCTGGTGTGTGGCGAGAGCACTGTCTCCACCTATAGCTGGTGTGTGGCGAGAGCACTGTCTCCACCTATAGCAGGTGTGTGGCGAGAGCACTGTCTCCACCTATAGCTGGAGTGTGGCGAGAGCACTGTCTCCACCTATAGCTGGTGTGTGGCGAGAGCACTGTCTCCACCTATAGCAGGTGTGTGGCGAGAGCACTGTCTCCACCTATAGCAGGTGTGTGGCGAGAGCACTGTCTCCACCTATAGCCAGTGTGTGGCGAGAGCACAGTCTCCACCTATAGCTGGTGTGTGGCGAGAGCACTGTCTCCACCTATAGCTGGTGTGTGGCGAGAGCACTGTCTCCACCTATAGCTGGTGTGTGGCGATAGCTGGTGTGTGGCGAGAGCTGGTGTGTGGCGAGAGCACTGTCTCCACCTATAGATGGTGTGTGGCGAGAGCACTGTCTCCACCTATAGCTGGTGTGTGGCGAGAGCACTTTCTCCACCTATAGCCGGTGTGTGCCGAGAGCACTGTATCAACCTATAGCCGGTGTGTGGCAAGATCACTGTCTCCACCTATAGCTGGTGTGTGGCGAGAGCACTGTCTCCACCTATAGCTGGTGTGTGGCGAGAGCACTGTCTCCACCTATAGCTGGTGTGTGGCGAGAGCACTGTCTCCACCTATAGCTGGTGTGTGTGAGCGCACTGTCTCCACCTATAGCTGGTGTGTGTGAGCACACTGTCTCCACCTATAGCTGGTGTGTGGCGAGAGCACTGTCTTGTTCTATAGCTGGTGTGTGGTGAGAGCACTGTCTCCACCTATAGCCGGTGTGTGGCGAGAGCACTGTCTCCACCTATAGCAGGTGTGTGGCGAGAGCACTGTCTCCACCTATAGCAGGTGTGTGGCGAGAGCACTGTCTCCACCTATAGCTGGTGTGTGGCGAGAGCACTGTCTCCACCTATAGCTGGTGTGTGGCGAGAGCACTGTCTCCACCTATAGCTGGTGTGTGTGAGCGCACTGTCTCCACCTATAGCTGGTGTGTGGCGAGAGCACTGTCTCCACCTGTAGCTGGTGTGTGGCGAGAGCACTGTCTCCACCTATAGCCGGTGTGTGGCGAGAGCACTGTCTCCACCTATAGCTGGTGTGTGGCTAGAGCACTGTCTCCACCTATAGCTGGTGTGTGTGAGCACACTGTCTCCACCTATAGCTGGTGTGTGGCGAGAGCACTGTCTCCACCTATAGCTGGTGTGTGGCGAGAGCACTGTCTCCACCTATAGCAGGTGTGTGGCGAGAGCACTGTCTCCACCTATAGCTGTTGTGTGGTGAGAGCACTGTCTCCACCTATAGCTGGTGTGTGTGAGAGCACTGTCTCCACCTATAGCTGGTGTGTGGCGAGAGCACTGTCTCCACCTGTAGCTGGTGTGTGGCGAGAGCACTGTCTCCACCTATAGCTGGTGTGTGGCGAGAGCACTGTCTCCACCTATAGCTGGTGTGTGGCTAGAGCACTGTCTCCACCTATAGCTTGTGTGTGTGAGCACACTGTCTCCACCTATAGCTGGTGTGTGGTTAGAGCACTGTCTCCACCTATAGCAGGTGTGTGGCGAGAGCACTGTCTCCACCTATAGCTGGTGTGTGTGAGCGCACTGTCTCCACCTATAGCAGGTGTGTGGCGAGAGCACTGTCTCCACCTATAGCTGGAGTGTGGCGAGAGCACTGTCTCCACCTATAGCTGGTGTGTGGCGAGAGCACTGTCTCCACCTATAGCAGGTGTGTGGCGAGAGCACTGTCTCCACCTATAGCCAGTGTGTGGCGAGAGCACAGTCTCCACCTATAGCTGGTGTGTGGCGAGAGCACTGTCTCCACCTATAGCTGGTGTGTGGCGAGAGCACTGTCTCCACCTATAGCTGGTGTGTGGCGAGAGCACTGTCTCCACCTATAGCTGGTGTGTGGCGATAGCTGGTGTGTGGCGAGAGCTGGTGTGTGGCGAGAGCACTGTCTCCACCTATAGATGGTGTGTGGCGAGAGCACTGTCTCCACCTATAGCTGGTGTGTGGCGAGAGCACTTTCTCCACCTATAGCCGGTGTGTGCCGAGAGCACTGTATCAACCTATAGCCGGTGTGTGGCAAGATCACTGTCTCCACCTATAGCTGGTGTGTGGCGAGAGCACTGTCTCCACCTATAGCTGGTGTGTGGCGAGAGCACTGTCTCCACCTATAGCTGGTGTGTGGCGAGAGCACTGTCTCCACCTATAGCTGGTGTGTGTGAGCGCACTGTCTCCACCTATAGCTGGTGTGTGTGAGCGCACTGTCTCCACCTATAGCTGGTGTGTGGCGAGAGCACTGTCTTGTTCTATAGCTGGTGTGTGGTGAGAGCACTGTCTCCACCTATAGCCGGTGTGTGGCGAGAGCACTGTCTCCACCTATAGCAGGTGTGTGGCGAGAGCACTGTCTCCACCTATAGCTGGTGTGTGGCGAGAGCACTGTCTTGTTCTATAGCTGGTGTGTGGCGAGAGCACTGTCTCCACCTATAGCAGGTGTGTGTGAGCGCACTGTCTCCACCTATAGCTGGTGTGTGGCGAGAGCACTGTCTTGTTCTATAGCTGGTGTGTGGCGAGAGCACTGTCTCCATCTATAGCTGGTGTGTGGTGAGAGCACTGTCTCCACCCATAGCCGGTGTGTGGTGAGAGCACTGTCTCCACCTATAGCAGGTGTGTGGCGAGAGCACTGTCTCCACCTATAGCTGGTGTGTGGCGAGAGCACTGTCTCCACCTATAGCAGGTGTGTGGTGAGAGCACTGTCTCCACCTGTAGCAGGTGTGTGGTGAGAGCACTGTCTCCACCTATAGCAGGTGTGTGGTGAGAGCACTGTCTCCACCTATAGCAGGTGTGTGGCGAGAGCACTGTCTCCACCTATAGCTGGTGTGTGGTGAGAGCACTGTCTCCATCTATAGCTGGTGTGTGGTGAGAGCACTGTCTCCACCCATAGCCGGTGTGTGGTGAGAGCACTGTCTCCACCTATAGCAGGTGTGTGGCGAGAGCACTGTCTCCACCTATAGCTGGTGTGTGGCGAGAGCACTGTCTCCACCTATAGCTGGTGTGTGGCGAGAACACTGTCTCCACCTATAGCAGGTGTGTGGTGAGAGCACTGTCTCCACCTATAGCTGGTGTGTGGCAAGAGCACTGTCTCTGACTGGATGGATAGATGGATGGATGGATGGATGGATGGATGAACGGATGGATGGATGGATGGATGGATGGATGGACGGATGGATGGATGAATGGATGGATGGATGGGCGGAGGGATGGATGATGGATAGATAGATGGATGGATGGATGAACGGATGGATGGATGGGCGGAGGGATGGATGATGGATAGATAGATGGGTGGATAGATTGATGGATGGATGAACGGACAGATGGATGAACGGACAGATGGATGGATGAACAGACAGATGGATGGAAGAATAAACAGATGGATGGATGAACGGACAGATGGATGGAAGAATAAACAGATGGATGGATGAACGGACAGATGGATGAACGGACAGATGGATGGATGAACGGACAGATGGATGGAAGAATAAACAGATGGATGGATGGACGTAGGGATAGATGGATGGATGATGGACAGAGGGATGGATGGATGATGGATGGAGGGATGGACAGAGGGATGGATGATGGATAGATAGATGGATGGATGGACAGACGGATGAACGGACTCCTGATTTATGTGCTTCAGTTGATAAGTGCACAGATTTATCCACATAAATATATCATTCTTCTTAAAGAGAAGGGAGTGATTGACAGATATAGTTTATTACAGGTTGAGTTAATATCGAGTTCTGCTGCACTGTAGATAATTAATCAGATGTATGCCATGTTTCAGCCTGTCAGTGTTTCATCAGAGACTCTAGAGAGAAAGCAGGCGTCGATCGCCCAGGTTCAGCACTTCTACTGTTGAAGATCTGCCAAACAGTGGAGGTTTGAGAGATCATATTATTACTGCAGAGCGCTGTGCCAACACACACACACACACACACACACACACACACACACACACACACACACACACACACACACACAATTAGTTTATATGACAGATGCACCTTCACTGGCTGTCTAACTATCACTTGCCTCATATTTGCATATTAAAGCTGCTGATAGTTAGACTTGGCAGCTGTCAGATTGTAAAGAGAAACTCTCTGGAAAACCTCTAGTTGCTAAACAGACTGCAATGAGAGGAACCTTCGCAACGAGCCCAGAAGATCATAACAGGAACTGCTATAAACTCTGATAAACACACCAGGAGAAGTTTGAGGCACTTACAATATACAGTGAGAAGTTCCTTGAGTGCACAAAGACTTCTGAGGATCTGCAGAGGGTTAGTGAGTTAATAATCTGATTAAACTAAATCAGTAACTAACCAATAACATATTGCAGCTGGAATTGTTAACGTGGTGAAGTTAAATTTACCTAACAACCTACTTTAAAGTTGAAACTCTCCAAATCAACATGACCTGCTCCTAGACAACAGCGCCATCTTGCGAGCACTCTCGGTGTGTCAGATCGCCGGTCTCAGCAGGAGTCACGTGACACTCCATCATGGACTGCAGGATGAGCAGAATTTTCCCGGGACACTCCCGGTGTTTGGTGTCCTGTACCCGGGAATCTCCCCGTTTTACAGCACGTTCAAAACAGCCCGCAAATACACCGCAAAAAGCCCGAACATGAACAGAGCAGTGGTGCAGTGATGGTGCCACCAGCAGAGGGCGCTGAGAGCTCTTACTCTGTGCTCAAGATGAGCCCAAATAATAATAATAAGCCTTATTAGGGTTAATGGAGATCCATTTCCAAAAGCACAAACATAAAATATAATTTCAGTTAAAATTATAATTACTGTATACAGTAGGCCTATATTCACAGTGAAAATAAAAATAACTAATTTAATTACTAAGCAGGGGAGTGAAAACTGCAAGTAATCCACTGCGGTCAAGCAGTCTATGGGCCCGCTTCACCGCAGTGGAGGATTACTGCTCGTTTCATTTGTACTCTCACTCATTCACTTCACTCCTTATTGCAGAGATTGTAGATAATGTACTTGGCTTCAGGACCACCCCTATCAAAAGTATTCTGCTCTGTCTTGTCTGTCGGTGTCAGTGTCCTCTGCTTCGAGATTTTTCTCTGCGTGAGTCTCACACTATATCAATGCGTGACAGTTGCAGCCCTGGGTTAGTGAACAAAATTTGACAAAGTAGCCTACAATTTAAACAGAAAGCAAATCCGACATATGCATCTGAGAACAGAAGAACACACAGGCTGACAGAAAAGCGTCTCGAAATGACAGTTTCTGCGTATTCACGGTGTTGTTAAACCTGTGAGGGGGGATATGAGTGATCTCATGATCAGATACTCGGTTGCACGCATGTTGCCTGTAAACACAGGGAATCATGTGACGCGCGTGAGTCAGAGTCATGTGACCGAGCCATGCCCTCCTCGCGCCGGAGTGACGACATTCTCCCGCGATCGGAATCTTCAGGAGGCTTCGCGAAAGAGAAAAAAAAAAGAAAAGGGAAAAAAAGAAAAGGGAGGCTTCGAGAAAAATAAAAGGGAAAAAAGAAAAGGGAGGCTTTGAGAAAAAGAAAAAAGAAAAAAGAAAAGAGAGGCTTCGAGAAAGAGAAAAAAGAAAGGAAAAAAAGAAAAGGGAGGCTTCGAGAATAAACAGTGTGTGTGGGAAATGTTGTGAATAATGTCGGTAAGGGCGGGAGCACGAACTCGAGTCATGTCATATCTACACTAATTTACATGTTGCTGCGATTGAGGTAATCTATTCAAAGATAAAGTTAAAAGTTATGGATGTTTATATTTGATTATTAATAAGAAACGCCATCAGTCTTCATCAATATACATCGATATACTGTCAATACACACATACACACAGCTGACTTGTCTCTTTAGAGGAATTGAATTTGTCTCATATTTGATGAGGTTTACATCCATGATCATTATTTCCCTGTTTGTTACTGTGAAGCTGATTTTAAACGATCTATATTGTATAAATCACTGCAGAAATAAAGGTGACTTGACTTTTCTAGTTTGTAGTATAAGTTACTGTTAGCAGAGTACACAGACAACACCACACTTTTTCTCAACAACCAGTCTCTCTGACTGACACACTTTATTTAAACACATGCATTCATTGAGTCACTGATTAGGTCACATGGCGTATACTTTGCAGTGTGAGGTATAGGCTACTGATACACATGATGTATACTTATATTGGTTAAACAAATATAAATGAGAGCATAATACTTATACATCTTAACACCCCCACTTGCTCTCACATTTATATTTTATCATTTTGAAATAAGTATACAAAGTTCATACACCAAACATAAATGAGTTAAATTTCATGCTGGTTTTGTTAGTACATCTGCAACCGTATCATCAATTGGACAGTATCCAGACTAATCCTGCCCTCCTTTATTACAGACCGCACAAAATGGTACTTAATGTCCACATGTTTACATCTCTGTCTATACACAGGATTATTTGCTAAGGCTGATTGTCTTCATAGACTCTAGATTCATATTTCAGACCATCAATGTTATTTGCTGTAGGTATAAACACTCCTGTACAGTCGCAGCCACTGCCATATACATATCCCATTCAAACCGGATCACACATCTGTGTGTTTACCTTTAAGACCGGATTGTGAATCTGCGCGTAGTCAAGCAAGTCAGTCAAGTTGAAAGCCAAATAAGTAAACTCTCAAATGCTTTTCATTCCATGTTTTTATCTAATATAGACCCTGAGAAATGAAGATTTTAGTAGGCTTTGACAAATTTTGACAAATATTTCTGGAAACCCTTAGGTTCTGGAAGGGGGTTTACAGAAAAGTACTTAGGCATAAAAAGGCCTTTTTTAGCAGGCGTTTTAGGCCTAAATGGGATACACAGAGCAACAGTGGGCTGCCTTTTGCTCTTCCATGAGACCAATGGACCTGTTTTGTTTAGGCTAACGCAGTAACACGTAGTTCTTATATCTATCAGGTCCATCAGCTGCTTAATTCGCATCGCTGTATGCATCGAGTTCTCATTTCCACCTTTTCTGTAGCACAGTTCTGTAACAGTTTACTTATTACAAAACTGAGGTCTGGCCTTGCACGTGTTGCCGGGTAGATTAAGCCACCTACTACTTCCCTGTATTCTCTGACATCACTCATTCCCGCAGGGAGTAGCTCGGGACATACAATTTTCCAAGTATTTTCTCAATATATCCATGTTGTGACATTTGAACACAATCAAGATCTTGCTCATAATCAATGCCAAGAAAATGTGTCAATTTTCCTTTATTGTAAACTTTGCCCTGAGCATCTCTTTCACACCATTGAGCACATTCATAATGTTGGCTGCAATAATCATGTCATCAACCCATATGTGATTATGAAAACTTTCTCAGTTTCTGTAACCTTTGTGTAAACACAATGATCAGCTGGCTTTTGAACAAACTTGATTTCACATAAATACTCATGCAACATTCTGCTCCAGTTCCTGCCCGACTGTTTCAGTCCAGTGATTTTCCCAGTTTATACACCAGTTTAGCATTACTTGAGCTTTTACCTCGTAACCCTCTGGCTGTTTCATATAAATGTCACACTCTATTGGCGCATGTAAGTATGCTGTCGTCACATCCATCTGATGAACAATCACGTGTTCCTTGGAGAAAGAGTCTGATAGTTCACCTCTCTCTTGACTATAAGCTTTGGCACATTTCCATCATTATTCTTCTGGATTGCATAAACCCGTTCACCCCCACGAATGCTTTACCGTCAGGTAGACTGATCAGGGTAAAAGTGACACTTTCCTTTAATGATTTCATCTCTTCATCCATAGCCTTAACCCACTCATCTGCACTCACTGATGTTACGGCTTCTTGTGTGTCCGGGGTATATTGCATACAAGTCTGTATCAATAATCAATGTCAGCAACATCACCTTCAAAACCACAAACATAATCACTTAAATAACCTGGTCTTTTCCTCTCTCTGGCAGGATTTCTCCTTTGTACATCGACATCTATTTGTGTTGAGTTCTTGCACACTACTGGCACTTTTACTGTGACGCCTTCCTGAGAACTTTCCAGATTAACTTCAGGGCCTTTTCCCGATTCTCCAGGATTATTCATGACCCCAAAATCACCATAATCGCCATCAATCAGTGTCATGTCTGCCTCAGTACTCATTTTGGGTACAACTCAACTAGTCTGTGTTTCTGTATTTTCTTGCTATCAAGATAATAGATCATGTATTCTGGACTATTCTTGTCATGTCCTACAAAAATGCCTCTCACACCTCGAGTCCAGCTTTCCTTTGTCATGTTGGTAAGCGTAACCCCCCCTGTTTTCAATAATAACACTGTGCACACAACATCGTTTTCAAAAAAGTTGTAATTTACATCAACCCTCATAAATACGCTGTCGGGCGCCATCATAACTATGCCAAACTGGGCGCTCACATGACGTTAATCATTTTCTGGCGCATAATGTGACGATTGAGAAGTGCCAGTTGACACGGCAACACATAACCGGCGTTATCAGAAATCTCCACTTTGGCCGGAGTTTTTAGAAATAATCGTTTTCTGTGATAAAAACGGGGTTTACGTGTAAACGGGGGCATATACCACACTCAATCATGCCTCACTCCCTGTGAACTCTGGCCCATTCAGACATGATGCATCTCACTTTCCCATATGGAGCCATATCAGCTAGGAATCGTTGTGTCACTCTTGTTTCTCAAAAATACACAAACACCGCACTAGAATAATCATCTGTGAAAGATAATGCATATGTCCGTCTCCGGACACTGGGTCTATAGGTCCTGCTAAATCAGTGTGTATCATATCTAGGGCTTCTTTGGCTCTCGCATCTGGCCTTCTGTTCCTAGTGTCAATAAACTTCCCTTGTGTGCAGATCTCACAACGTGGGACAGGTTTGTCTCCTCTACCATCAACAACATTCTCCAGCTTAATTATATCCCCATAATTGCAATGACCTAACATCTCATGCCATGTCTGTAAGTTATAAATTTTTTACATTGGTCAACACATTAATAGTCTATTGTGTGTAGATAGTACAGTTTGTTGTGTATGGGGAATACGGTCCGTTCTTTGCTTCTCTGAAGATCTCTGTTGCTCCGTTCCCCTTCTCAGGGAAGATGTCCTGTGGATATGTTGGGATGTACAGCATGTTTCTCTGTGTTGTTTTGAAACGCCGTCCTCTGCTGTCCACCAAACACACTCCTGCCTGGCGTGCCATCAGCAGTGTGTGTCCGCCTGGAAACTGCTGATGTCAACTGATGATGTGATGATGTGTGAAGTACCTGCATCCAGCATTAGGCCTCTCCTCTCCTCTTCATAACACACTCCTCATCACCCGTCTACTCCGACACTTTTAGTGGGTTACCACGCTGCTTTCTCCGCCTGCAGGCTGCACCGTTGTGAGTGATGCTTTAGCATTGCTTGCACCTCTGATTACGCTGGCATGTCCTTGCTTTATGGCCTCTTGTGCCGCACACAGACAGTGTCAGCACGGGCAGACCCACAGTCAGCTAAACTGGGTTTCGTTCCAAGCTGTGCTCTTGCTTTCATTACATTGTCCCCGGATGCAGTTATCCGCATGTTTTCAATGTTTCTCATAACTTCGAAGCCTTGTTTTAAATTCTGCAAAAGTCATTTTATCATCGCTCTGAGTAACATGGATAGAAAATGGCTTAAATGTTTCTGGAAGTCCTTTCGAAACCATTGCCAAAAGTCCGTCACTCATTTCTCAAAGCAGTGATTGCAGTCTCGGCTCTGATGACATATAGCGTAACACCCTCACTGGGAGACTTCTGCAGTGAAGTTAGCTGAGTGTACAAGCTTATTACCCAGGGCTTCTCCAGCGCCGCATGTCCGTCGTCTGCTGCTTCTTCATGACCAGCGACAGGCTCTCGTCATCAGGAACTGTAGCTCCGCATAGACTTCGCCATCTTCCTCATCTCCCTCATCTTCATCAGAAGGCTCATTTAAAATACTCTCTTTCAGTCCCTGCAGACAAAGGTGACCCAAAAATTTAGTCTCCCGTAACTCATAACTCTTCTCATCTCCGTTGAAGACTCGTCTTGACCAGCACTCGCTGTTACCGCTGGCTTCCCCTTACTCATATCAGTGGGTCTCTTCTCACGCAAACCCGGCGCCTTAATACCCAAACTATACGCTATCTGGGCCCATAACCTGTTAGCAGAGCACACAGACAACACACGAAATACAACCAGTCTCTCTGACTGCCACACAAATTGCATTCATTCAGTCACTGATTAGGTCACATGACGTATACTTTGGAGACGTATGTGTGTTATCCAAGCATTAATGATAAGGAAAGACCCTTATACTGTGAGCGGCTGGTGTTTCTCACTCGTATCTGCTTCAAGCTCTTGATACATTGTGGCATTTCTTTGAGGTTTAGAATTCAGTATTCCTGTAATTTTTTTGTCTTTTATGAATTTAATAAAGAACTCTCTCGTATTCTGTCCAAACACACGCGTCTTCTACGTCAGGTGACCTGTAAATGCGCAAAAACTGTTTCCATTGCAGTTTTGCAAAATATTTATTTTCAGAATTGCCTGAAAAACCACCTCATGCGAGCGTAAAAACTTTTTTGCGATAAATGGGACTTTTTGCGAAATTGACGCGTTTCCATTGGACGTATTTTCAATTCGCAATTTCAATTTGCGCAATTTGAAGGGTAATGGAAACACGGCTATTGACGCCCTGTGGTGAAATAACAGCGTGTGTTTAACACCCGCTGCTTTCTCAGATCGGCTTGGGTTGGATTAAAACTTCATGTTCATAAGTTTGGAAAATTCTGCACACAGTAAACATCAGAATATACCTTCTCCTGTCAATAGAAATTGCCAAATTTTAAATCTTATTGTGGACAGTCATTTTAGGTGGTGTTTGTTTATCTCATTGACCACAGTACATTGAAAGTAAACATAACCGGAAATAAGTCAGACGTACTATTTCCAGTGACGGAAGTGCGTCACCAAACTCAGTGCAAGCGGTCCATTTCTGTACGTAGACTATATACAAATCAACACATATATATATATATATATATATATATATAGGAGGGAGTAATGGATGGGAAATTAACCATATTACAAAAATAAAACAATGCAAATATTACAAAATGTTGCTTATTGAGAATGAATGGGGGAAAGTCACGTGACAGGAGGCAATGCCTCCATTGCGCTGTGATTGGATATGATTGTTTGTGGTTGGGTATGATTGGATATGATTGGTTATGATTGGATATGATTGGTTCGTGCAATAAATCCCACAAGGTTTTTTTGCGCATTCGTGAATTGGCCTGAATGAACAACCGTATGGTGTTAATATGAAGACTGATTAAAAAGTGAGTAAACAAATCAGATACTTGGATATAACCGTTTTATGCCACGTCCAAATCAAACTCGAAATGTCCTAAAAACACGATGACTGGGTTTTTAGTGGTCAATCAGCTTGGTGAAATTAATCTTTAATGTGTCTGTGATCAGTTACTGAGCTTGATAATGATGATCCGAAAATAAGTGAACATCAGTTCACAAATAAATATATATATATTTTGTTACTGCCTTTAGTTATTATTTTTGGAATACAAGTAAAAATACTTAAAAAGTAAATTGATGTGATTTATACCTGGTTTTAATAAATAGAACATTAATTATATAATTAATGTAAAAATAAATAAATTTGAATTGTATTAGAATTTAGATGGAAGAAACCAAGACAGAGAAAACAATAGAATTTGGTTTCTCTTTTTTGATGTAATGTTTATTTAGTCAGGAAAATGACAAAATTAAGTGTAACTGGGATATGAATGTACATTATATATATATATATATATATATATAAATATTTTAAAACCTGTGAGGACTTTGCCTCCTCATTTCAGAACACCACTGCTCTTTAAATAGGCCTACTTATTACTTGATGAATTCTCAAGCTTACTGAATGTGTGTCGATGGAGGCATTCATGATGACACAGCACTTTATTTACTGTAGCAGAAATACATCAGCTCGAATGATGTATGAACAGAGTTCATGCTCACATCACACTGACACAGCAGTATCACACGTGTGGGAAAACAACCATTACATCAAAATAATATATATATCATATATATCAATATTTAAATTAATGAATATAAAACATGTGTTTAACTATATTATTATACAGCTGTAGAGAGAGTTTGTGTGGCATTCCCTGTCTCAAAACGACCGAGTTATAAATGTAGCTACCATTTGTAAAAAGTGAATAGCCTATGTGAACAGTATGTTTATTAATATCACGAGCGTGACCTGTATTGTTTGGCTGTGATGCTGTGTGTGATTCACAGGGAATTTCCCCTCATATATTGCCATGTCATTCCTCCTCAGTCCACTCTGTTTTGTAATGCGACTCACATGATCAAAGTCAACATGAACTCTGTCCTGTGAGACGCGCGAGGCCACGCCTCCAAAGTGCGCTCGCATCTACGATTGGCTGAACGCGCGCATGGATTTGCATATGACGTCGCAGGAGTATATACGGAACTGAGTGTTGAGGAAGAAACGCATTCTCACGAACTCTCACGCACTCAAGGTTCACGCTCAAGAAGAGGATTTCTGCTGCGCAACACGTCTACAGGTTCGGTTAAACACGATATTTTCGCTAAAATGTCGATGACCGTGAAAGCTTACCTGCTCGGGAAGGACGACTGCAACAAGGAGATCCGTCGCTTCGCTGTGGATCAGGACGTGTCAACAAGTTATGAGTATTTGAAGAGAAAAGTGCTCGATGTTTTTGTCGGTCTCGGGACTGCGCCCTTTCAAATGCAATATAAAGGTACGTCAGATTGTTTTAAAAATGTATCGTACCTGTATTTGCGTTAAACATACTATTACTGTCATTTCTCAATTTAAACAGCTTAACATGATGTTTGAACTTCAATACACGAAGTCTAAATGAAATTCCATAAAGTGACAAAACTGTCAACATATAACTGTCTCTTTTAGGAAAATTAATCTCTTCAAAATAAAATATATCAGTTTTCGTTTTTTATATGGTAATATATTGTAAAATATATATTATTTTGTTGCGTATTGACATCCTAATACAAAGTTTTGTGAGCATTATAATGCTGTTAAATGACAAGTCATGTGAAATGATTGTTATATCCAGTGAAGGACATTGACAGAATCTTCATGAAATGTAAACATGATCATCATAATGGTGACGTGTGTAACTCTTGTTCTGTGTAGATGAGGACGGTGACCTGATCGCGTTCTCCTCTGACAATGAGCTGATGATGGGTTTGGCTTTGGTGAAGGATGACACCTTCCGGCTCTTCATCAAGCGTAAGTCACATTCGCATACATTAAACCTCTCATTACTGGAAACTATTATATATCTAGTCACATATATTTTAGTGCAGTTTGGTTCACATTTAAATATTGCTTAACTTCAAGAACTTATGACACATCATCATCTGTTGCAACTCAACAGATGATTCTAACTTCTATCACGCCTCTCGAGTTTAGACACAACACTGGCAGTACTTCATGTTTTTTCAAAATAAAATGTAAAAAACAACTGACCCTGTCAGATGTATATTAGGCAAAGCCTCGCTTCACCTTACAAGTGTCAAGTAATGTGGTTCTCTAATTTTATGGCTCTATTAAGCTACTCATAAATGCAGTTTAAACACACCATGGCTTCACTACAATTTTCAATACACAGTTACACTCTTCTATTATGAACATTGAAAATATTAAAAACAATGATTAGGTTGTGTAACTGGAAAAAAAGTAATAAAACCAAAGCCAGATCACAATGCACAGAGCCATTTTGTGGTCATGTGTCCAGAAAACCATAAACAGGAAGTATCACTGAGACCCATTAAACTTTTATGACTGTGTGTCCTAAACCACACTCTGAGGAGGAGCTTGTTCTGAATAAGAGCTAACTTCATAAAACTGCCCACGACTAAAGATGTGTGTAGTCATACATTAGTAGCGGCACGTTTGATATTAATTTAAATAACTTCTGATAATTTATTGATGTTTTCTGAGTCAGTGTAGGCTGTAAACAGTTGATGACACCGACTCGTCATCTCCACTGTATAGTGAACCTATAGACAGAAATGCACATTAAGTGTTGCAGTCTCCAATGCTAATCTAGCTTCCACACTCTGGATATGCCTCTAATAAGAGTGTACATTATCTATGTTACATTAATGTTAGAGCCTGACCGTGTAAAGTGACTAACATTAAGCTACTTCACATCATAAGCAATGTTTGATGATGATGAATGAAAGTGCAAACGTTTGATTTTCTGACATCATCATCACATGGACCAGCGGTGTTAATGATCTGTACATTATTTCTGCGACTAACCGAACTAATTTAAACTTGTTCGACTGAGCCTCTTCTCGACGAGTGTTAAGGCCCTACTACAGTAGACACTGTATAGTATGCATGTAATCTGGACACACCGCTTTCATGTTGTCACTGAACCTCCGGTGTCAGTTGTCTTCTGTTCACCTGCTGTTTAATGAATGCATTGAGTTCTGACGTGCAACTCTTTTCACTCATATTTCAGAGTCAGTAGATGTTGTAAAAGTATGTGATTTATGAAAAGGCTTGGTTAGTTCACGTCAAATATTGTAACTATAAGAAACTTGTTTAAACAAATGTGTGCACAGGAGTATTCCAGGGAAATACTTTTTTACCTGATGGTTACACTACCTGGCTGTTTTTTTTAGGATTTAATGTTTTTGTTAAAGTCCCCCTGTAGTCAATAATTTTATCCCATAAAACTCATCTTTGATCACCAAAATTACATATTTAAAAAAAAAATGTCCTTGAAAAAAATGTTCTTCATGCCATAAATATCTTGAATGTAACTCGACACCCTTGCCTCATTTAGCATACGCGGTTATATGAATATGCAAATGAGCCCCGCCTCCACTCACTCACTCACTCACTCACTCAGAGATCCACTCGTTGACGATCACACGTTGATCTGATTGGTTACAAGGTAGTTTGTGACGTCAGAAACACCAGCGATTTCAAAGCGTGTTTTTGAGACTGTCTTTGGTTCACTGCAGTTTTAAGCAGAAAATACTCAGCAATGCTGTCGACTTATGAATTTACACATGGTTTGTCTTAAAGCATATTAAAAACACCACATAGACATATAAACAACATTAAAAGCTGGATTTTCACCTTTAAATGGTGTTCTTGAGTTCATTCTTTGCATTTGAGGCCTAGAACACTATAATGTCTGTTTCCTGCTAATGGCCACTTACATAATAATATGTACAATGTATTATAATCTCTTTTGGTGGGAAAAGTGTAAAATGCACATTAAATGCAAAGAATGCAAATAGAAATTCACGGTTGCACTTTATTTTAAGGTGTCATTGTTACAGTGCAATTATACATTTAAGTATTATGTACTTACTATAGGTTTACGGTAGGATTAGGTTGAGGATTAGTTGCATTATGCATAATTTACTGTTATTACTATGGTAAGTACATATAACATATGTAACAAGGACATCGTTTGACCATACTAGACACAAACATCTCCAATTAATAACAACCCTGTCATGTGTTTTTCAGAAAGAAAGGAGCACAGACGTGATTCCTCTCCTCACGGGTTCCCCGGGTTCTCGTTCCCCGGGCCTCACGGAGCGGCCCACTTTACCCCCCCAGGACCCGCTCACATGGGCCCGCACCCCCAGCACCCCCCGCTGGTGCACCCCGGGGTGACGTGTGACGGCTGCGAGGGGCCGGTGCTGGGGACCCGCTTCAAGTGCACGTCGTGCCCGGACTACGACCTGTGCTCGTCCTGCCAGAGCAAGGGCCTCCACACGGAGCACGCGCTGCTGCCCATCTTCCACCCCATGAGCAACATGTTCGAGGTGATGCCCAGCTGCAATCACTCAGCCATAACATCCATAATAGGGCTGCACAATATCAAAGTTATCGAAATATCGCAAATGTAATCACGATATGCATATCGCAACGGCTTGCAATAACTGGGGTCATGCACAGAAGATGAAGAGAAAATCACTCGCTGCTCTCGGCTGAATAACTTCTGTAGCTTTAATAAGATTCAGTATATATTTAATTATTACAGTGAAAACTAAGCCGGATTTTATTTTGGTTTATTCTGATGTTAAAATACTTACTTATTAAGCATCAGTAAAACACTGCTGTTCACTTTCAGAAACTGTAGGATGTTTTCTTGTCACAAAAAGAATGTGGAAACGTATTGTAGGTTATATAATAGATACTTTAAGTTTATTTTACACACTTTAAGCATTATCGTATTGAATATCGCGTTATTTAATGAGTTAGGCTACCGCATATCGCATTTTTCTTCAATATCGTTCAGCCCTAATCCAGAATGACATCATCGACAAGGAACGCCATTATCGATTAGTCGCGTGTACGGAAAACTAAAATCACAGCACTGAATAACGCGTTTCTATGGACAAAATGCATCTAAAAATAGTGTTGGAAACCGAGTGAGCTGATGCGGGATCCAAGATGCCCGAAACACCAAACTCTTTATTTAAGGCTTCAGGCGTGATGTTTAACAGGCGCTATGACAGATGTGTGTGCTGTTTAATGTGTGATGTGTGTCCTCAGCACAAAACTTATATCCTTACCTGTAATACAAATCCACACGAGTATTTCCATTGAGAATGAATGCTCGTCCTGACAGTCTGCGCTGAACTCCAGACTTTACTGAATGATGCTGGCGCGTTATAGAGGAAGACCGTTAATATTCAGAGCTAAAATATTCATTTTCCTGAAATATCTGTTGTTGGACGTTAAATTTAGGTTTAAAAATCAACATTTTAGTATTTGTTATTCAAGTATTGTATGATAATGGTAACTGTGTGTAAATAAATGTATATGTTAGACGTTTCTAATATTTACATGATATATAAATGACAGTAACAGTGGATGTGTGTGTTCCTGCAGAACAGTCCTCTAATCTGCTAACACTGAGTTTGTGTTTTTATTTATTATCTTTATTATTATCTTCATTTGTAATGTAGGGATTTAAACTGTCCTTTTGCTTTATAGCTCTTTTGCACATAGATATAGATATATATTCACTGTTTTCATAGCATTCAGTTTGCACATGAGTTTGAAGGACAGCTTTGGCCAGGACGTGGAATAGTGCGTTTTGTCAAAAAAAAGAAAAGAAAGAGCTAGGGGGCTTTTAATCTGATTAATCGAAGAAAAATCGGCCAACTAATCGATTATCAAAATAATTGTTAGTTGCAGCTCTTTTTTAATGCATACATTTTGTTTTTCAAATAATAATGTGAACATTGATTAAACGAGAGCTTTTGTGTGCAGTGGTTTCCTCGTGGGAAGGTTTGGCGTAAGATGAGACACTGCATGTGGGCGAATAGCCAGGCTCATGCTAATGCTAATGCTAATGCTCAAGCTCAGGCCCAACACCAGGCTCAGCAGAACCCATCCAGAGACCAGAACCAGGACGCTCCTGAAAACACTGACGGTGAGATACAAGTATTGATTTATAACCCCCCCCCCCCCCCCAAAAATTTTTTAAAAAAAATTCGGTAACACTTTATTTTACAGTATGTGTACTTGCAGTGCTCTTACCACAAAAGTAATGAGTAGTGTAAGGTAACTACATGGGTTAAGTTAAGGTTTAGGGGTAGGTTCAGGGTTAGTAACTAGTTAGTGTCATTACTACAATAAGTGCATAGCATTTTCATGCGAAACAGGACTGTAAAACAAAGTGCTACCAAAAATGACCCCAAACTTTTGAACGGTAGTGTTTAATGTTACAAAAGATTTTATTTCAGATAAATGCTGTTCTTTTGAACTTTCTAAGAATGCTGAGATAAACTGAAATTGTATATTCATCAAAAAATCCTGAAAAAAATTTGTACACAACTGTTTTCAACACTGATAATAATCATAAATGTTTCTTGATCATCATATTATAGTTATTTTTGAAGGATCATGTGACACTGAAGCCTGGAGTAATGATGCTGAAAATTCAGCTTTGATCACAGGAATATTTTAAAATGGAAAAAGTTATTTTAAATTGTCATAATATTTAACAATATAATTGTTTTTGTATTTTTAATCAAATAAATGCAGCCTTAGTGAGCAGAACACTCTTTAAAAACATTAAAATCTTACCGATCCCAAACTTTGAACTGCAGTGTATATATGAAGTATGAGCTCAAATGCTGTAGACGAAGGTCTCCCTGTGTTCCTGCACAGGTGCGGCTGGCTCTGCTCAGGCTAACATGCAGTACCTGAAGAACATCGGAGAAGAAGTGGCGGCCATGTTGAGTCCTCTGGGTCAGTCCCTGCACGGGTTCCTCAGCTTTCCCAGCATCATTAGTTATAATAATATATATTATATACACACACACACACCCGGACGCTTCTCTGATAATAATGTGTGTCCTCCGCAGGGATAGACGTGGACATCGACGTGGAGCACGCGGGCAAGCGGGCCTCGGTGAACACGACTCCTGCGGCCTCCAGCGGCCCGTCCAGCGCTCGCTCCGACAGCGGGTGTGTGGGCCTTCTGTCCCGCGGGTCCGGCCCCGGCAGCCAGAGCACTGAAGAGAGCCTGAGTGAGGGCGCCAAGGTGATGCACGCACGCACACACACACACACTGCCACTAACACACTCACACTCTCACACACACACTCTCACACACACACACACACACACGCTCACACATGCAAACACACACACACGCTCTCACACAAACACACACACACACACACACACGCACATGCATGCACACACACACGCTCACACATGCAAGCACACACGCTCACACGCTCTCTCATAAACACACACACACACACACGCTCACACACAGAGCTGGAGGGCTTGAGAATACACAGGAGGGTTTGACATTAACACACATGCGTGTGTATTTCATCAGTGGTGTGTAACGCTATCACTCCTGCTAGCCACTGTGGCCGGTTGAATTTTATATAATATACATTTTCAATTATAGTGTTTTACAAAAACACCTGAAAGAATAAACTAAGTGCAATCTAGTGTTGTCAAAAACATTTCTATACTGAAATATCAGAAACTCTTTCGCAAGGGACACAATACTAGCTACACTTTCTCATTCCACACACACACCCTCCCCTCACTTCATCCGCTCCGGATCAGTATTGTTGCTGTTACAGGGCTTGAATTTCAGTGTGGGATTGTGTATTGAGCATAATTGTTCTCATTCCCGCAGATTTTGTGCTCAAACCCAAAGTACACGCACATAAAGCGCCTCTCAGCACTACACTGAGCTCTTTTCTGCTGCTTGTGGCGCTTAAACAGTCGAATACATACAAAATAATGCCAAAATGCTGGTCTTAATGAGTATTCACGTAAACACAGTCAGTTCTGTTTTAAGTGAACGTAACCAGTTGAGAAAGAAAACACTTGTGTAACAGTATAATGGATCCGTGCCCCAGCTCTTAAAGTGACAGCAGCCTAATATACAACTGCCAAATTATGAGGTAATATTGAAAATATTGGTAACACTTTATAGTAAGGTTCATTAGTTAACACTAGTTAATGTATTAACTAACATGAACTAACAATGTGCAATACATTTGTTACAGTATTTATTGTTACCAAAATGTGTATATATATATATATAGCAGTTTTTCCCCATGGTATCATGATCAAAATTGGACGTCTAGCCACAGTGGGTGCTGAGCTAAAGTTGATATCAAGCCCTGGTATACAGTACTGTGATATCGCAGCATGAGCTGAAGCCCACAGATCCTGTAACACTGAGCTGTTGTGTTCTTGCTCCTGGCGGACAGAAAGAGCAGGGCAGCGATGAGGAGTGGACTCACCTGAGCTCGAAAGAGGTGGACCCATCCACAGGAGAACTGCAGTCCCTGAGGGTGGAGGAGGACGGGCCGGGTCACGCAGGACCACTGAACACCAGCGCCAGCACCAGCAGCAGCACCAGCACCAGCACCAAAAACACACAGGGACCCACGGGCCTGCGCGAGGCGGCGCTGTACCCACACCTGCCTCAAGGTATGTGCTGCTTCTTTCTGCAGCATTAAACACTATCACCAATCACACATGAATCTGGTGACCTTCTGAATGTAATGGCCAATCAGAGTTGTCTGATCATAAACCACTAATTATAGATACAATAATTAATATCACAATGTAGAAATCTTCAATATTTATAAGCAAGAATATGCAGAGTAGGGGTCGACCGATTATTGGCGCCGATATTGAGCATTTTATGGTTATCGGTATCGGCCATTTTCAAAACCGATTTTCCGATAAAATAATTTAATTTTGAAATGCGCTATATTTGGCTCTGACGCAGCCACCTCTGTCGGAACTCACCACTCTGTAGACTAGACCAATGCAATGTCCCGCACATCTGATTTGTTGGGAGTCACGAGTCCGGCCAATCAATGCGGAAAGCTGAAGGCACAGAAAGTTTAGCACTCACACCGACAGCACTCGCTGACTGGAGCTGCTGCACTGATCACGCATCAGTTGTCTTGTCTCTCAAAGTTAAGGCAGCAGCAGACTTTGCTGAAGTAGCAATAAATTACTACACTGAAGTGGCAAAACACCTCAATATAATAGTGTCATGTGATCTCCGCGATGCAGAAAACACGGACCGAATCGCGGAATCCAGTCATAAAAACTGAATTTACTGTATAAAGCGGAATGTCACGGAATTTGTCAACTTCTTGATGAATTAATAAAAAGCAGGTCAGTACAAAACAAATCGAATTTCAAACCGCAAAAAGACCATTTAAATATGTCTCTAAATGAATGGTGCAGACGCGTGATTTCATTTACCACACACACACACACACACACTGGAGCACGCGTGACGCTTGCACTGTTTTCAGCCTCAGCCGCATCATTATATGAGGACATGATTGCATAAACATCATCTCCAGAGCCGCTTAGTCACTTCATGAGCTTTTTAAAGCTTCAACTGAGAAAAGTTCTCGTCATATCATAAACACACAGAAACGCAAAGATCTCCCCGGCAACCCGTCAAAATAAAAGTTCGTTTTTTCATAGGGCCTTAAACATGTAATTTTTGTTAAACTGTAAACAAATTGAATACGTTTGATGATTTAAATGAATAAGAAATACTTTTTGATTACTAAAATTTAATTTAACGATTAAAATAGAGTCTTTAAGTTTTACAGAATGCTGCTGGGTGCTCCCTGCACATTTTGTTTTAGTTATTATTATTATTAGTAATAATAATGTCATTATTAACAGTTCTCAGATTTAAATATATGTTTAAAATAATTTAAAGAAAGTATTTGTCAAAACTCTTTGTTATTCTTAATTTTGACATTAACTTACATTTTTACACCAGACATAGGCTATATATCGGTTTTAAAATATCGGTTATCGGCAGGCCCACACGGAATACGCGCCCGCAGACTTCCGCAGATTGTAGTAGTGCCCGACCATCATTGACAAGTACAACTTGCGCGTGTGCGATTGTGAGGGGTAGCAGGCTGCGCTGATTGATGTTTAATTTTTTTATGAGAAAGTGAATGTTTAAAATGTCTAAAATAAAACTGAATAAAGAGGAATTAAGGAAACGTCTGCAAAAATCACAGCACAGGACAGAGCTAAATAATTTGCGAACGTTTTTTATTTATTTATGAGAATGGGGGAGTTATGTTTTGTAAAGACTGTCAACACTATGTTGATTACCTGAGGTGACAGACGGCACTGGAGCATCTCAAATCCGCTCGCCGTCACAACAGAAAGGGAAAATGAGCGCCGTAGGTTTGTGTACTATACATACTCAAGTACGCGCTCATCTCCAGCATTTCATCATCAGATACACTCAGAAACCCGTCAAAATAAAAGTTCTATTTGAATTTGTATTGTGAACCTCAAATAAAAGTTAAGTGAATAGTTTGTAATGTTTTCATTTCTAATACTCTAAGATCTTTTTAACAAATTTAAAATAATTCCACAGATTTTTCCAAAAATGCAACAAAAAATAAATGCTAAAAAAATGTCATATATATATATTGCTATAAACAATAATATATTTTATTGTGTGTGTATATATATATATATATATATATATATATATATATATATATATATATATATATATATATATATACACACACACAATTATTAAAACCATTCCGCATAATTCCGCAGATTTTTCCAAAAATTCAGCACAGAAATCACAAAAAAGTCCGCAGATTGCGTGTGGCCCTGGTTATCGGTCTACTTGATCTGTAATAATCGGTATCGGCCCTGAAAATCACACATCGGTCGACCCCTAATGCAGAGTTTGCGTCAGATGAAAGTGACGGGGAACCAGCAGAAGAACTGCTTACTCCATGTGATCGTTTGAATAACCGGTTTGTTTTTCATACTACTAAAATAGCCAGTGTAAATCTCACTGAGGAAACAGTCCTCGTTAATAACCTTGCACAAACCGGCCCTGAAAGAGCCGTACGCCACGACACACACACAAGGTGTGGTTTATAGAAACGCACAAGACATGCGTACGAACATTAGAGACACTGATGGAGATCTGAGGAACTGTTGAAGCAAAACCACTTTAATATTCATATTCAGTCCTAATCATAAATACTGTGCATGTTCACAATAACAGTTTAAATGCATAAAAGATTGATTTAAACTCTGTTTTACTTCTGATATACACATTTAGATTAAACATGCCATTCTCATTAATGGAGTTAAGCACTTGAATTACATGAAATCATTACAGAGAAGTTCCTTTCTTTATATTGTAATAAATATAAATATTAGTAGTGAATGCGATGCTTTTGAACACTTTTCCTGTGTCATGCTGTTTTAATGTTTGCTGAGCGCATGATAACAGCAGAACTCATGATCCGAGGAAATATTCACACGCTAATAATGATCAATAAGGCCCATCAGTTTCCATTAAAAACATAAAGCAATTAAAAATACTATTCGGCCAGTGGAAAAGATTGAGAAACTTTCTCTATAATGTATTTTATACTATTTGATTGATTTATTAATAAACAAGGCAAGGATCGGCTACTAAATGATTTTTATCAATGAACTGTCTGTATCTCATATTTTCATAATGTCTTGTACTGTTAAACATGGCATCATGTGGATAAATATATGCATATGCAAATGAGGATCTGCAGCTCATATATGGTTATTTCGGGGAGGAGACGCATGTGAACACACTCTGGGTTTATAAAGGGATTTTTGCGCAGGTTCTGGCGTACACACGGGTTTATTCGTCTGAATATTCTTTGGCACACGTACACTTTTCTGTTTTTAAAGTCCAGCCCAGTTTAATGAGTGTGTGTGTCCCCAGACGCGGACCCGCGGCTGGTGGAGTCCCTCTCTCAGATGCTGTCGATGGGCTTCAGTGACGAGGGCGGCTGGCTGACACGACTCCTGCACGCCAAGGGCTTCGACATCGGCTCGGCTCTCGACACCATCCAGTACTGCAAAACCCCTCGCAAGTAGAGACACACTGCTCTACTCTCGGCCGTTACACACTTCATATACCGTACATGTTCAGGGAACGCTTTACAATAAGGTTTCAGTTGTCAACATTAGTTTATGTATTAACAAACATAAACTAACCATGAGAAATACAAGTGTTTATTAATCTTTGTTAATGTTAGTTAATAAAAATAGTCATATTGTTTTTTCAGGTTAGTTCACAGTGCATTTATCTTAACAAATACAACATTTGATTTTAATATTAGTATTAAAAAATACTAGTAAAGTACTAGTAAAGTGCTGAAATGAACATTAACTAAGATTAATACATGCTATTGAAGTATTGTTCATTCTTAGTTCATATTAACTTAAGAAGTTAAATAATGTTAAGTAATGAACCTTATTGTAAAGTTTTGCCAGGATAACGAGGATAACTCAGGTGACTAGCACATACTTAAGTTCATTATTGGCCTTTTATGCAAAATATATATATATATATATATATATTCAACATTTCTGTCATTAGAACACTTCATGCTATTAATGATCATTATCATCATCATATATGCATATTAATTAAAGGTTGTTGTTAAGTAAAGATCTATATTTGTATAATCGCAGTTTATGGATGTTTTATTTGCATTTCCATAATCAATAAGCTGAGTTTTTAGTTAAAGCAGAAACCTGGGTTGTATTTTAATTTTGAAAAGTTATGGATAAACAGAATCTGGTGAATGTCACTGTTGGTCTTCTAAACTTCCTGTCATTTCTCTACGCAATAAAAAGCTTCTCAAATTTTGTTGTATTTGTATTTTTTTTTCTCTCAATGTGCAAGACTTTGGGAAACAGTTTAAAGGCCCCCTGAAATAAAAATTTACTTTCTTGTAGCTTTTAGTATGAACATGTTAGGTTATGAATAAGCTGCTGTGTTCCAAAACAAAGACAAAATTTGCATTTACGAGATATAACCATTCAAAACTTTCTCTTCCGCTAAATTGGATCTCGGACTGTTATGACATCATCGCGGACTTCAGGTTCTCATCACATCTTCTGTCCAATCAGATGCTCTCTAGAATCTGAAGCTCCGCCCCCTGTGCTATAAACACCACCTGGTCAAAGCGAGCGTTGGCTCGTCACAGAGCAATAGTGTTAGAGAAGTGTGTGTTCGGCTGCTCAAACGCTCCAGTTTTATTCTGTTCTCCAACTGTACGCTGGTTAAGAATAAAATGACTAGAATTTATTGAATCCAGCGCATCATCAGCGCTCAGGGTCGCTTCCATGGTGCTGTCAGTCTGAGGTAAACTAAACACTATTGGCTTTTTGAAAAGGGGGAGGAGCCATTCAATGTCCCGCCTTAGCTTCCTGTTTCAGTGGAAATTACATAATCGCATCAAACAAAGCTGTGCGTATCAAGGCACTTCAGTGGGGCTCTAAAGGGGACATATTAAGCCCCTTTCACAAGATGTAATATAAATCTCTGGTGTCCCCAGAATGTGTCTGAAATTTCAGCTTAAAATACCAGATCATTTATTATAGCTTGTCAAAGTTGCCCCTTATTGGCTGTGAGCAAAAACACATCGTTTTTGTGTCTCTTTAAATGCAAATGAGCATTTGCTCCGCCTCCGTTCAGAAGAGGGCGGAGTCTTTACACGAGCTTCAGCTCCGCCTCTGTTCAGAAGAGGGCGGAGTCTTTACACGAGCTTCAGGTCCGCCTCCGTTCAGAAGAGGGCGGAGTCTTTACACGAGCTTCAGCTCCGCCTCCGTTCAGAAGAGGGTGGAGTCTTTACACGAGCTTCAGCTCCGCCTCTGTTCAGAAGAGGGCGGAGTCTTTACACAAGCTTCAGCTCCGCCTCTGTTCAGAAGAGGGCGGAGTCTTTACACGAGCTTCAGCTCCGCCTCTGTTCAGAAGAGGGCGGAGTCTTTACACAAGCTTCAGCTCCGCCTCTGTTCAGAAGAGGGCGGAGTCTTTACACGAGCTTCAGCTCCGCCTCCGTTCAGAAGAGGGCGGAGTCTTTACACAAGCTTCAGCTCCGCCTCCATTCAGAAGAGGGCGGAGTCTTTACACGAGCTTCAGCTCCGCCTCCGTTCAGAAGAGGGCGGAGTCTTTACACGAGCTTCAGCTCCGCCTCCATTCAGAAGAGGGCGGAGTCTTTACACGAGCTTCAGAAACTCCGGGAATAACAAAACAGGCCGATCTCACTCATCCAGAATCCCAGAATAACCAGCAGCGAGTGCAGCCGTACGGAGAGACTCAGGAGGAGTTTCTGAATGTTAGTGGATGGTTGATGTAGTGGTCAACTGGACATTTATGTAGTTGTTGTGGAGTTACACTGATCATCTCATCATCATGTTGAACTTCTACACAAGTGTCCACAGTTCCTGAGGTGTTTATAAGACAGCGCTGACATGTTCTGGTCAATAGTGTTCAGTGCTCGTCTCAACGACAGAACAGTTTCAGGCTTTGCTGGATCGTTGCATTAGAACTGGTCACTGTTGTCGCTCGAGAAACCAAATGCCGTGTGTGTGTGTGTAAACGTGCAGATTAAGAGCCGGTAATATTATAATAAGATCCCCTTCCTGAATGAAATCTGATCGGCTTATTTTTTTGCCATGCTCGCAGAGAAAGACTCACCAGAACAAAGATACTGGGTTTCACTTTTCATGTTTTCTGTGTCTAAGCACCGGATTATAGCTCTTACACACAGACAAACTCAGACTTACATGAAATGTCTCCTTTAACAACCAATGCATTTTTATATTTATTGAAGAGAACATTGAAACATCACACAACTTTGTTTGTTAAACATCCTTAAAGGAAAATGTTTCAGCTATAGAGCATCTTATTCTTCAAAAGGTGTCGTCGAAGTCTTCCTCGGTGAGAAACAGGGGGTTATAAGGAAGCGTCGGGGTGTTGGCCGGTTCCCAGACTGAAGGCGTGTGTGTGTGTGTGTGTGTGTGTGTGTGACCGCTGGCTTCACTGGAGAAACGCCCGTCCGCAGGAACGTCCCACACACACGTCTCATCATCGGGAGGAGCTCTGCGCTCTTCACACTCCTCCATCAGTGTGTTATCCCTGCACTGAGGGGACGTATGAGCTTCATCCTCCTCCTCCTCATCTCGAACAGCACGGAGGAACTGATCCCACCTGGAGTCCTGCTCAGACCTGTGACGCGCAGGAGCTGGAGGGGCTACGCTAGGCCTGCTCACCGCGACAGCTGGTTTATATCCAGGGGTTTCCACTGTGTGTGTGTGTGTGGAGCTGTACACAGCCTGACGGGATGATGGGAGATGTGTCGTGTCACCTGACCCTGAACTGAACCTCCTGTCGTGCTGCGATAGAGACACAAGAAGTCAGTCCCTGCGTCTCAATGTCCACGCTATCCTGAACAGTGTGTGAGATTAGAGTAAGTGTGTCCAAAAGCAGAGTGTGTTAAAGAGTGTGTCAGAAGTCCTCAGTAACAGTGGCGGGCCACAATAACACAGTTTAAATCAATAATTCGAGGAGGAACTACAAACACGAGTAAAAAGTGTTAAAAAACTACAAAAAATGGCGGATGTGTGCGACCGATGGCGAGAGTTTTAGATAAAGCTTTGAGTGACTAATCAGTTTAACCTGACAGAAAAATATTAATGTAATGTTATCCGTGTTATATTTCATCTGCAATAACCATGTGGACTTTTATAAAGATCCGTTTGGCCATTAACTTTTAAATGCATCATTCTGCATTAATATGAGGAGAGTCTCCACATTAAAGACTGCAGATCAACATGTATTTCTCTCCGATACTGTAGGAAATTAAATGAAATGTGGAGGATTTTATCTTTGACAAGATGATTGACAGGTCAGTTTGAGTGACAGGATGCGTGTAACTATGCGACAGAGAGCAAGTGTTAAAGATGTGATTGTGTGATGTGATCATGTGTGCCAAAGCTTGTGTACTCTTCTGATACACACAGTCACTAGTATCTGCTTTTTCTTCACAAAAAGAGGACACACTTTTAGGGCGTACTGTAGTAGGCAAACTGGGACACAGCAAGAGTGAAATGGGTTTCTACTAAATTAGGGTATTGTGCAGATGTGTGTGTGTGTGTGTGTTACCGGATCCGGCGTGTTGAACCCAGAACAGCCGGTCCAGGACTCCTGTTCCTCACACACATCATACGGGCCAGAAGAACACTTTACACCGCAGACCTTCTTCCTTTTCCTGTTTACAAAAACTAAATACAGTTAAACATTACTATTTCTTTACAACATTTAATAATAAACAAAGTTAATAATAAAGTCTGAAAATACAAGACAAATGAAAAAAATTCTATGATACTTCTGTGCTGAGATTCTTTGTTTTTATTATTTATATATATATAAAGTATTAATATATATATATATATATATATATATATATATATATATATATACATAATTACAAGTTTTTCCACTATTTCCCCAGTGTTTTTAAAAAAACAAAGGTTGCCACCGTCAACTTAATATATATTAAATGAAAGAACACAGTCTCTGCTTGTAAACAACACAAAAAGCAGCATTTTGAGCAAAAAAACGGAGAAATCGCTTTTTCAGAGCGATGATCATAACCAGAAGCAGAACATCAGTTTCTTCTTCTGCAGTGTTTCGATCAGGAGATACTGTACTGTGTAATAGCGCCCCCTACAGTATAACAGTGAACACTGAAAGCTGTAAAACCTCATCATCAGGGAAGTGTTTCCTGGTAAACACCAGAGAACTCGTCAGCGGCCGGGAAAGAGTTAATAGCCACAGTATTTAGCCTTGATAATAAATGAAACGGACCTGGTTCCCTGGCTTCTGAATCTCTGTGTTTCTGTATAAACGTGTGGGTCCTCTTCCTCCTCCTCTTCTTCGTCTGGACACTCAGATGTGGGAGCGCTGTATTTACTCCAGCGGCTCACATGATGACACACTTCCTGTTACAGGCACAGAAATATGACAAACACAGAGTTTCTCTCTTCATGATGATGTTCATCAGAGCTTTACCTGTGATGTATTCTCCTGATCTCGATCCAGGCCTTCATGAACATCTTCCTCATCCTCATCATCCTGTTCCCTTTAAAACATCGAGTTAGGCAAATGTGAAGCTCACTTTCTTTAACACATTCATTTATGCAAAAATGCTTTGCATTAAAACGGCATTTCATAGTCATGATGAGCTTTTTATGAATTTCTGTTTTAAAATTCCTTTTTTATATGTTTGGGGTGAAAAGTAAAAAATATCAGGGTTGAACTGTCCTGATATCATAAAATAATTAAAATCTTGATTAACAGAACTACTTTACATCTTAATTATTTTTGAAAACTTTTGTCTACTAATCAGTCATGTGGTGCAAACAATCATGCAGGAAAAAGTCTCTTAAAATATCAGATAATTTTACCTTTTTATGACAAGATAATAAATACAGTGTTTACCTTGAAAAATATATACACTACCGTTCAAAAGTTTGGGGTGAATACGATTATTTTCTTATTAAAGAAATTAATACTTTTCTTCAGAACACATTAAATTGATCAAAAGTGACAGTAAAGACATTTATAATGATGCAAAATATTTATTATTTAATTAAATGCTTTTCTCTTGAACTTACAAAGAATTCTGAAAAAAATGAATCACGGTTTGCACAAAAATCTGAAGCAGCACAACTGTTTTTAACATCGATAATAATCATAAATGTTTCCTGACCATCAAATCATCATATTATAGTGATTTCTGAAGGATCATGTGACACTGAAGACTGGAGTAATGATGCTGAAAATTCAGCTTTGATCACAGGAATAAATTACACTTTACTATATATTCACATAGAAAACTGATGATTTACATTAAAAAATACAAAAAAAAAAACCCAGTAATATTGTGAAGTATTATTCTAATCAAATAAATGCAGCCTTGGTGAGCATAAGTGACCTCTTTTAAAAACATTAAAAACCTTACCGACCCCAAACTTTTGAACGGTAGTGTATATTAAAACTTTTTTTTTTTAATGATGATTAAGATTTGTACACTTGTACACACAAATTAGTTCAGCGTCCCGCTCGCTCCGGCACATCTCCGCTGGCTTGGGGTTGAGGGGCGGGTCAGCTGTCGAGCCGCCCAGTCTTCAGCCTCAGTTGCAGACAGAGACAGGCCGTCATCGCTGAACGAGACGCGTCCTGCCGCTAGAGAGGAGGGGCATAGATCCGTCTGCGAGGGGGTTTCGCGAGGAGAAAGCGAGGCACGCGGGGACAGGGCCGGACTGGGCCTGTTGCTTCTTCCGTCGCGGCTCGAGGAGGGCAGGAAGGAGGGAGTGCGGGAGGCTGGGTCACCGTCCAAAAGGAGAGCTAGCCGTGAGCACAGGATGGAGATGGGCAAGCTCTCGCAGTGCGGACAGCCGCCCTTGTTGAGCGCAGTCTCTGTGTGGGCGAGTCCCAGACACGCTGTGTCCGTCAGCTTCACGCAAGTACATCTGGAGCGCGGAATTTGCAACAACACCGTGGTAGAAATTTGCTCTTTCTTTTAACTTCCTAGAGTGTCACGATGGCGAACACACAGAAGTAATCAAAAAAGATATATATCTCTTCTCTAGCCGGATAGCCGCAGGCTAATGGCGATTCAGGGGAAGGCGGCACGGAGCTGCCGCGTCCGCTGGTCAGG
>NW_027509198.1:1410000-1415000 GCF_051911475.1 Siphateles boraxobius | reverse complement strand
CGGCGTGGGCGAGGCTGAGGGCCCAGAGCCGCAGGTAGCAGTGAAACACACACACACACACACACACACACACTTACGGGCATGGGCGAGGCTGAGGGCCCAGAGCCGCAGGTAGCAGTGAAACACACACACACACACACACACACACACACTTACGGGCGTGGGCGAGGCTGAGGGCCCAGAGCCGCAGGTAGGAGGCGGTGTTTGAGATGCAGCCCAGACAGTATTCGATGGTGTGTATCGCCTGGTGCATGAACACACTCGCCGCATCAAACTCCTGACACAGATAAAAACACAGGGCACAAATAGTGAGGACATCATAAATGACTAGGGGTGTAACAGTATATCGTGTCACAATATATCGCAACACAAAAATGCAACAAAATGTAACGTGTATAGGTAACGGAAAATATAAATTACTGTGAGAAAAAAGTTCAAGTTTTGAGAGTTTTAGTATCAGTACCACATTATTTTCAACATTATATATTTTAATGTAGTTTAGTGTATATTAATGCATTGGAGGAATATTTGTGGGTCCTGATAATGTCTAATGTTACCAGTAAAAGTGTCTTACATTATTTTAAATATATCTAGTCAGTGAAAGAGATCAAGCATATTCATCTAAAATAATTCAGTGTTTTCATCTTCAGAATCATGAATATTGTTATTCTGGTGTCTCTATTGTCCTGTGCTTTGGGTTTCAGCAACAAGTCCAACACTATTCATTTACACACACAATGTAACACCAAATTTAGCATTTTAAATCAACAGAACCTTTTTTGTTAAGCTTTTATCATATGTCTTGGAGTATCGCAATAATATTGTATCATGAGTTCAGTATCGTGATAATATCGTATCGTGAGTTCAGTATCGTGATAAGTATCGAATCGTGGCATGAGGGAATCTTTACACCCCAATAAATCACAGATCCAAGGAATTATTCACCTACATTCTGTAATCATTTGCTCATCCTAATGTGGTTCTAAACCTGTATGATTTTATTTGTAATGCAAAGTTTTCTCATGACATGCGAAGACCTGGAATAGTAGAACATGGTGCTATTGTTTATTTGTGGTAGATCGGCCATGTGACCAAAAGTTGAAAAACGTTGAACATTGCTGCAGTGCATCCATTAAGACGTTTAAACAGGCAAGTCAAGTTGTGTTTCAGATCAGTCAAATCATTATATTCGATTTTCAGAGCATCATCTAATACTTTGCAAAACAGTTTGAATGAATCATTAAAAAGAACTAGTTAAAAAAATGATTAATATATTAAAGATATTCCTCTCACCTCCTCTTCACCTCCTCCTCTTGCATCCTCCTCTCCCTGGTGAGCATTAATAGAGCCGTTTTCTGCTAGCAGAGGACGCCTGTCTCCCTAAAGAAGAACAGAGTATAGTTATGTATACACACTTATATATACATACACACTCTCACTGAAGACACACACTCACACTGTGCTCACACTGAATGTACTCACTGTACTTATTGCACACACGCACTGTACTCACACTCACTGTACACACAGTCACTGTACTCAGTCACAACTCACACTCACTGTACTCACAGTACACTCGCACTCTACTCACACTGACACTGTACTCACACTGTACTCACACTGTACTCACACACACTGTGCTCAGACTGACTGTACACTCGCACTCTACTCACACTGACACTGTACACACTACTCACACTCTACTCACACTCTACTCACACTCTACTCACACTCTACTCACACTCTACTCACACTCTACTCACACTCTACTCACTCACACTGTGCTCAGACTGACTGTACACTCGCACTCTACTCACACTGACACTGTACACACTACTCACACTGTACTCACACTGTACTCAGTTACTCTACTCACTCACACTGTACTCACACTGTATTCAGTTACCCTACTCACACACACTGTACTCGCACTGTACTCAGTCACTCTACGTACTCACACTGTACTCACACTCACTGTGCACAGTCACTGTACTCACTGAACTCACTGTACACACACTCGCCGTACTCGCGCACTCACTGTACTCGCACTCACTGTACTCGTACTCACTGTACTCGTACTCACTGTACTCGTACTCACTGTACTCGTACTCTACTCAGTCACTCTACTCGCACTCACTGTACTCACTGTGCACATTCACTGTACTCACTGAACTCACTGTACGCGCACTCGCCGTACTCGCACTAACTGTACTCACCGTACTCACTGTACTCACACTCACCATACACGCACTCGCTGTACTCGCACTCACTGTACACGCACTCGCTGTACTCGCACTCACCGTACTCACTGTACTCACACTCACTGTACACGCACTCGCTGTACGTGCACTCACAGTACTCACACTCACTGTACTTATTGCACTCACACTCACTGTACTCGCACTCACTGTACTCATCGTACTCACTGTACTCACACTCACTGTACTCGCACTCACTGTACTCGCACTCACTGTACTCATCGTACTCACTGTACTCACACTCACCATACTCACACTCACCGTACTCACTGTACTTATTGCACTCACACTCACTGTACTCTCACTGTACACGCACTCGCTGTACACGCACTCAGTGTACTCACACCATACTCACACTCACCGTACTCACTGTACTTATTGCACTCACGCTCGCTGCACTCACGCTCGCTGCACTTACGCTCGCTGCACTCACGCTCATTGCACTCGCGCTCACTGTACTCGCACTCACTGTACACGCACTCACCGTACTTATTGCACTCACACTCACTGTACTCACACTCACTGTACTCACACTCACTGTACACGCACTCACCGTACTCACACTCACCGTACTCACACTCACCGTACTCACTGTACTTATTGCACTCACACTCACTGTACTCTCACTGTACACGCACTCGCTGTACACGCACTCGGTGTACTCACACTCACCGTACTCACTGTACTTATTGCACTCACGCTCGCTGCACTCGCGCTCACTGCACTCACACTCACTGTACACGCACTCACTGTACACACGCACTCACTGTACACACGCACTCACTGTACACACGCACTCACTGTACTCGCACTCACTGTACTCGCACTCACTGTACTCGCACTCACTGTACACACGCACTCACTGTACTCGCGCTCACTGCACTCGCGCTCACTGCACTCGCGCTCACTGTACACGCACTCACTGTACACACGCACTCACTGTACACACGCACTCACTGTACACACGCACTCACTGTACTCGCGCTCACGCTCACTGCACTCGCGCTCACTGCACACGCACTCACTGTACACACGCACTCACTGTACTCGCACTCACTGTACTCGCACTCACTGTACTCGCACTCACTGTACTCGCACTCACTGTACTCGCACTCACTGTACACACGCACTCACTGTACACACGCACTCACTGTACACACGCACTCACTGTACACACGCACTCACTGTACTCGCACTCACTGTACACACGCGCTCACTGCACTCGAGCTCACTGCACTCGCACTCACTGCACTCGCACTCACTGCACTCGCACTCACTGCACTCGCACTCACTGTACACACGCACTCACTGTACACACGCACTCACTGTACTCGCACTCACTGTACTCGCACTCACTGTACACACGCACTCACTGTACACACGCACTCACTGCACTCGCGCTCACTGCACTCGCGCTCACTGCACTCGCACTCACTGTACACGCACTCACTGTACACACGCACTCACTGTACACACGCACTCACTGCACTCGCGCTCACTGCACTCGCGCTCACTGCACTCGCGCTCACTGCACTCGCGCTCACTGCACTCGCGCTCACTGCACACGCGCTCACTGTACTCGCGCTCACTGCACTCGCGCTCACTGCACTCGCGCTCACTGCACTCGCGCTCACTGCACTCGCGCTCACTGCACACGCACTCACTGTACACACGCACTCACTGTACACACGCACTCACTGTACACACGCACTCACTGTACACACGCACTCACTGTACACACGCACTCACTGTACTCGCACTCACTGTACACACACACTCACTCACTGTACTCGCACTCAATGTACTCGCACTCACTGTACTCGCACTCACTGTACTCGCACTCACTGTACTCGCACTCACTGTACACACACACACTCACTCACTCACTGTACTCACACTCACTGTACTCGCACTCACTGTACACACACACTCACTCACTGTACTCGCACTCACTGTACTCACACTCACTGTACTCACACTCACTGTACTCACACTCACTGTACTCGCACTGACTATGCAGCCTCTTACACACACAACCAAAAAAACGAAAGAAACAAACTATAGGAGGGATCCAGCCCAAACAGTATATTCAGAATCAGTGCTCACTGAAGGCTGAGTCCTCTTCATCCGGTGTGTGATGTACTCTTGCGTCGGCTTCCCCAGGAGCAGCACAGGAACCGACAGCACAGCCACGACCACCAGAACCTTCTGCACCACCATCTACACACACACACACACACACACACAATAATGTTCAAACAGAAAACTGGAAACTAGTTTATTGAAGTGCTGCATTTTTGGCACTCGAACAAGACGTAAAGATCCTGACATAACCAGTCCTCACTTCTGTTTGAAAATACACTGTACAGAACTACAGATGTAAACCAAGTATCTAACAAACCATAAAGCGGAGCACACTTTATTCTGAGAGTCTGGTTGTGTGATTTCCCAGCAAGCACACACCTGTCCCGTGTAGAGCGGTTTGTTGTCCTTGTTCTCCGTGAACAGGAACATGTCTATGAAGTGGATGAGGATGCTGGGGGCGGAGTCAGAGTTCACCGGGCCGAACACCACCCACTTATAGACCACCATGAAGATCAGGTATCCAAACAGACACAGCAAGAAACACAACTCCGGGATCAGCACCAGAAACACGCTGCCGATGTCCCGGAAGTGTCTGGGGAAACAGTGGATTCATATCCAGATACATGACTTATGCTTCAAATGGTAACAAAAGGATAT